>NW_019416538.1:156634-258377 GCF_000390285.2 Anoplophora glabripennis | reverse complement strand
ACTAAATAAATAAATGAAGCTATCGTTCATTTAAAAAGTTATTTCTTTTACATATTAAGGCAAAGTAAACTTGTTTTTTCAATATTTTGTTAGCTATTTAATTACGATTTAAATGTAAAATTAAAGTAAAAATTCACAAATTATTTTCAAATTATTATTTATTGTTAAAAGATTTAAAAAAGAATAAAAAGCATTTGAATTTATTGCAAAATTCTCAAAATTAAAAAATATTAAAAATAACGCGGTCGATAAAATTACAATTTTAACTTCCTGAAATTTTAATATATAAAGTTATTTTATTATATTTATTACTAATTTTATAAACATGATCAAAATTAATTCAAAAAATATTAATCACAACCATTTTCAATAAAAGATATAAATAATGCAATATAATACAATTTAAAATTTAAATTTTTTTCTATTTTTATGAGAAATAATAATTTGAAAATAATTTATGGATTTTTACTTTAATTTTACATTTAAATCGTAATTAAATAGTTAACAAAATATTGAAAAAACAAGTTTACTTTGCCTTAATATGTAAAAGAAATAACTTTTTAAATGAACAATAGCTTCATTTATTTATTTAGTAATGGTAAAATAATTCCGAAATTGAAATATTAATTAATATTTCGTTTAACAATAATTTTTGACATTTTTGTAAATTAAAAAAAATTAATTATAAAAGATGCATTTTTTCTGGGGTTCAGGGCAATTCTACGAATTCGTAAATATGCCCATTGTTATTTTTTCGTCCCAGTTTTACACTTTTGGAGCCTCCGCTATAAACAAATAGAATTATGCGAAAACTATTTCACCTACAGCGCCCACTTTTGGCACACTTTTGAAGTATGACAAAACCCTCAACTTGTCATAGGTTTTATAAAATTTTAACAATAAATGCGATAGTTATAAACAAATGAAAAAATGGTCACTTTTCTTGTTTTTTTGCAATAACTTTTTTGTTTATTAACCGATTTTAATTTAACCAGTCTCATTTTGTAGATAATTTTACTCCCTATAAGCTGTCTGGGAGTCACTTTTCGCTAAAATTGATGGTTTTTCCTGCAAAGTGAGAACACTGTTTTCCTCAATTATTTGTTCAAATAGAAAAGTTAGCTAATAAAAGTTTTTGACTCACGAGACGAGAGATGTCTTGTATTATGTTCCTATAGACAATTTTACAATAATCTAGCGGATAGGACTTTTTTCGAGTTTCTATTTTATTTTCGCTAATTTTCCTGGTGTAATATACTTTCGTCAAACTATGTGAAATATTTGCTGTAATCTATAATTTTTCTTAGAATTTATATTATTTGTAAATATATATAACTTAATTCGATTCTTTTATAGTTTTGAAATTTATTATCTTGGATTTTAGCTACAATATCTCTTACAGTTCATCATAAACTACAAACATATTTGTTTCAAAACTACTACTTTCTTGAAAGAAAATTGTAGCAGGTCACATAATGGCATAGATGGGAAGTAGCACGATAGATGGAGCCACTTACGTTCTGTGTATACACATCTCCTTGTGAGCCACGACACTAAAACATATCTCTTAATGTGGCAACTAGCAATTAAGTTTATCTATAAACATGTTTTGAGTGTGGGCGAAATATAACCTACAAAGGTGCCATGCTACACGTTAACATTGCCCTTTTCTAATTTCATATCCGTATTTATCAACTTTCCATCAGCATCTTGCAAAAAAACAACTCACGCAGCGTTCTTTCGCTCCTGCATCATTGATTGCCCGTTAAATGGAATCGCCTTTCGCGCCTCCTATCCAGAGTTACGCCCCAGTTTAGAAAAATCAACAAATAATCGCCCGGTTGAAATTATGCAGTTCTTACACTCCAATTATGCAAAGCGATGCAAAACGAACGGGTTCCTCGCACCGCCAAGACGAACTTGGCTGGTAGCCAGCGAAAACATGCCACCGTAACAAACTCCTAGCAGAAGATATTCCCTATCGCCGATGCCGTTCAAAAATATGAAGAGAACGCCAACAGAGCTCTACGCCGGAGCTTGTTACTGGCCGTATCGATTTTAATTCATTAACAGGTTCAGTAAATAATAATTAATGCGCTCGCGGGTTGTCCGCTGCGAGTCAGACGGCGCCTAAATAACTGGCATTATTAATTACGAGAAAATTATAGCCTTAGATGTGTGTGTTTTAGTTTCTCCTTTTTTTTCATCTGGCGGATAACGGGTAATCGCATGTGGGAATGACTTTCTATTTTGCATAATCCCAAAAAAAGTCAATAACCGCCAAACGGATTTATTTCTTGTTCCGGAGTTGCCGGTACTCATCAACAAAACTAAACTAATAAAATATCTAAATAACCTATCCGACTAATAAGTGTATCCCTTGAAAAGGGTAATTATTATTGCGTTCCAAAGTGCCCGAAAATTAATCAAAAATTCAACTGTTTACAATGCAGCAACTAGGTCAAGTTCAGTGTGGTTATTTGTATGGCGCGGACACAGACAACAACGAATCCCAGAAAAATGCAAAATGCAAAAGTGAACCGAATGTACGAAGGTCGTGGACATTTTATATCTCGTCGAGAAAAACCCGAACCGCAGTACCCGCGATATTGCTTGTGCATTATTTTTATTTTTGACAGGGACATAAAATAATCGAATAGCCTACTAAGAACCTGCATTTCACTGTTGCCGTTCCCTGTAAGCGATATGCGAGCAACGAAAGGAAAAATAAACCACTAAAGATCATAATCAACGTCTATTCTCGATTCTCATGTCATTAACGGTTTAAATGCTCGGGGAAAAAAAGAGTTTCCGTTCCGCCAAATGCAATAATCGGGTTTAATGAACTGCCCAGGCACCAGCCTAAGCGTGACACTGTTACGCGTTCCATTATTGTCCGTAATTATTATGCAAACCAGCGAAGCTGCACAAAAATGGGAAGCAAGAGCAAGTGAAGGGGCGATGCAATCGCTCCTGCAGGGATTTTTAACGTAAAAAAAGACGCGGATACAGATGATACTACATAGAAATATAATTCTTGCACATAATCGCAGTTTTAGAACAAGATGTGTTTATAAGAGACGAACTTGTAGCTGAATTTATCACTATAGATGCTAAATATTATGTACAATAACATATTAGTTTCCACAGTCATAAAAATGGGGGGAAGATTGTTTACAGGCTGGTTAATTGTATAATTTTTACGTAAATTCACGTTTTTCGCTTATAACTTTTCCCCGTTCATTTCCACGAGAAAACAGTAGAGTACTTTTTTTTCGTCTTCAAAAGACTTAGAAAACTAGCCCTCGAGCGTCAAAAAATATTGATTAGATCAAAAGTTATAAACAGAAGAAGTTTATTTATGACTTTTGAATTAAACATTTATAAACTACGTTATTATTATCAGAACGTTTTGGCATCGCACCCTCTCATTCCTTATCACTAATCAATATTTTTTGACACTCGAGAACTAGTTTTTTAGGTCTTTTGAAGACGAAAAAAAAGTATATTACTGTTTTCTGGTGGAATAAGCGAAAAACTTGAATTTACGTAAAAATTATACAATTAACCAGCCTGTAAACAATCTTCCCCCCTATTTTTATGACTGTGGAAACTATTGTTATTGAACATAATATTTAGTATCTATAGTGGTAAATTCAGCTTGCCGAAACAAAAAGTCGCGAAATGGTCACTTCACAGCTCTATTTCCTGGCCTATTGATTGACTATAATATCGGCAATTTGCGATTTTGAAACAAAGAAAATGGGTTAAGTAAAGTGTCTTTTTGACATTTTGGAAACAGAGTTAAAATTTATGAAGAAATATTTCAATATTCTATTTTTTGAATTGGAATAAATGGAAAACCTCTCTAAAACAAAGATATACTTGTAAGAAACAATGAATCTATCTCTAATATTAAAAATAATGTACTAGAAAGAGACCCATTATTAACAGCTGCACTGCTATTTGTTACTCTCAAGGAAATTCTTCCTGTACTTTCAGGCTATTCCAACTCGTTTCTCTATTTTCAAACTTCAAACACAAAACGGAGCTCCGACCGCGTGGTCTATAAATCACGGTTATATTAATCTTCTTCGGATAAATCCAATTTGATTCCAGCACGGGTCAGAATTGCTAGTTAACACAGCTCGATAAAAATAAAGAGTAAAATAGTAGAATCCTTCCAGGATGGCGGAGAAATGCTGTTATATGTAAATTTATAATGGCTAATAACTTACAGTACATAAACCATGTCGCCACAACAAACAATAAATAACTTTTCCCGCATTCATAGAGACGCGGAAGAGTTTTTGGCGAGAGGTCTCTTGTAGATGAGAACCTGGGGATCGTCGCCGTAAATCTTCCACACTACAGTAAGCAGCAACAGGTTGGACGACTATACGGCTGTTATTAATAGTTCTAATAATAGCAAAGGGCTGTTATTTGGGAATTTTAATTCCGAATAAAAGTTACAGTTCCCTAGTTTCTGAAAAAAACATTTCTACACTCATACTCATGAGAAACGCAGAAAGACGACCCCTCCTGGGAGACGGAGGAATGAAACCATCACCGACACCGAGATTAAGTTGGACACAACGCTCGGGCGCTTCCACAGCCCATTTCGATATGCACCGCGATAAAAGATTGCCGGCGAATGCAGGGCTCGCGGCAGTTATTCGACTGCAGCAAGGCGGTGGGCGCCTTCGGCACGGTCTGACGACACCGCTCGGGTGCACCGGCCTCCAGCCTTCCTTCCCATACTAGTAAAATCGGATGCTTAATAGCTTTTCTCGGTAAACACGGAGTTTATTTACATAAAAAAACCCAACAGGGTCCTACGGCTGCCCGGGCCATTACACAGCGGTTACCCGGTGTCCCCCGTAATCGATTCTTCTGGGAGAGCTCGTTTCACCCATTCGAAAGATGCTTAAAAAGTTGGATTCGTAAATTTTTATGCTGCCACTCTAGGAAATTCGGTGCAATTTTATAATCACTATTAACCATTTTTAATTTCATATTCAAATTCAAAATTTTACCGTTTCTTAGAGAATTTTCACGATCCAAGACAAAATATTGTTAAAAAACACGTTGTTAATCTCTATTTTATCGTATTCAGTTATTTTTAAATTCGAATTCTGACGGTTTCAACTCTGTTTCGTCTTTTCCCGGGGCCGCTATCAGCGAAATAACAACAGTTACAGAATTTAAAACTACCGACGTCAAAAAAGGAACAAAAACGTTCGAAAAACAAAAAAATAAGCCTATTCACACGGCTTCCACACAATAGCACCCTTCCTGGTGTACCTGATTCGCTCCGAGAGCGAGCTCAATAAAAAAAAACAACAAAGCCCCGACATACAAACCCTTTGCCGACGCGCACGCGTCTAATGCGAGTAATTTGCATTTAAATCAAGTTAGTCTCACGTCGAGGAAGCTGAATTGCCAAAGTGCAACGCCGGCTAACCCTCACAGATGTATGAGGCTGATGAAAACATAGGCGGAGGTAAGAAAGGGGGCGTCCGATAATAAAAATCGTTCATATAAGTTAGCAGAATAATTCTTGAGGTTAGAGCCAATTTCGAGTAAATATTACTAAAATTACGTAAGTGTATATGTATATCCTTGAAAATTAGCAACCAAGATGTGGCGCTGTTTCCTTTGATTCACTGGCAAAAATTCATAATCTTGAATGAATCCAATTTTCGCGTACTCGCTCGAAAATGCCTCAAGAAAAGGAAATTGTGGGATGCAAAAAACACTCCGATACGGTCGAATTCCAGATACCAACTGAATTGTGTATTGGTGGATAGCTTATTATAATCTCCGTGCTGTTATATGATTGCTCGATATGAATTTTATCGAATTTTAAATTTATTACACTAATTATTTTTTAGAATTAAGCATAAAGAATAGGGTGACCCAGAAAAACGAATATTTTTTGTCTCTCGTGAAAATATGTTAGTTTATCATGTTTTAAGAGCCTCCTCAAAAAATCAGCTTAAAAAAAATTTTTTTAGAGGTCAAGATTTTTAAAAATTTCCAAAATCGTTAAAAATTGATTTTTTTTTTAAATTTTTTTCTCGTTATTTTATCATTTTCTAGGTTGAAAAAATCTCGATTCTGAAAATTTCAAGTCGATATTTTAATTTCTAAAGGTCACTCATAATTATTTTAACTTTAAAAGTAGTGTGCCTAAAATGTTTTCGAGCGACCTCTAAAAATAAATATCAACGAACTAATATTTTTTTTCATCGAATTTGATGAACAAAAGAATAGAAATAAATCACGAGACACTTAAAAAAATTTCTCGAGGCAAAATTTACAACCGCACTGTGAGTAGGTATCAAATATTTATAATTTTGTAATTTTTCAAAATTCAAGTGTGGTGATTTATTTCTATTCCTTTGTTCATCAAATTCAATAAAAAATATATATTAGTTCGTTTATATTTACTACTTTGAAAGTTAAAATAATTATGACCTTTAGAAATTAAAATATTGATTTGCAATTTTCAGAATCGAGATTTTTTTCAACCTAGAAAATGATAAAATAACGAGAAAAAATTTTTTAGAAAAATTCAATTTTTGACGATTGGAAACTTTTAAAAATCTTGAACGACCTCTAAAAAAATTTTTTTTAGAGCAGATTTTTTGAGGGGTCTCTTAAAACATGATTAATTAACATATTTTCACAAGACACGAAAAAAAAATATTCGTTTTTTTTGGGCCATGTAGGTATTCTATCGTCTGTTAAAATTAAGGCCATCAAACTTGTAACACCCTGTATAATACCTTGTCAGGTTAAAAATGTGAGTGCTTACGACATATTTGCACGCTGCTTACAGGTTTTAGCGTTGTAGGTAATTATTATAACTGTATTGTTAATTTAAACAAATTAAAAAAGTTTGTCTTCAAAGTTTTATCAACGGAAGTACTTGTTTGATTTTATAAACTTTTATAATAAAGTAAAAAAGCAGCTAATAAAATATATTTGTTTTTTAAAGAAAGGAGTTTCTCATTCGGAAAGCAATAATGTTGCGAAAAAACAAACAATTTCAACAACTCAAGCGACTTTCGTGTTACTTAACGAGAATTTATTGCTTTTTATAAGAGGGAAGTTAGTTGCCCTCGCTTAACTACGCCCCTGGGCGAACGCAGCACGCATCAAGTGAGCGTGTGTTGTACGGTGCATCGTCGCGAACAATAACAAATGAATCATCTCCCGATAAACGGATCAAGTAACACATGTGCCCCCCCTCCCCTCCGGCCAGAGGGTCCCAGCGCTGCCGTCCGTGCAGGATTACCGTAGGACTTTAATTAAAGTGACAAATTCGTCCTGATGCGAACCCGGGAGGCTGGAGATGTGTACGGATCTGGCGCCACGAAAATTAGACCGTCCTTCGTCTGTTTTGCCGGCATCCATTTTGTTCTGCTGAAGATATACACGTGCCATAGCATTTTATGTTTATATAGAAAAAATATTGCTTGGAACTAGTATCAAATATTTGTTGCTATACAAGGTGTCCCGAAAAAGATCCGAATCCCCGTCAAGAAATAAATATGTTTGGATCTCACTTTGACCTTAAATTTTAATATCAAACACAGGGCAGCAACTTTTTTTGGTTAAAATATAAAATTATATATGGAACTTTGACCCACAGCCATGTGGGCTTCATGAAGAAAGAATCTAAAAAGTCGTCAAATCAAAAAAATGGTCCAATAAAAGTTGTAAGATTTATACCACATAAAACTTAATATGTGATTTACAACGAACAAGTCTGCCAAGTACACAATAAATGTTCAGGTTCAAGGTCAATACTGGCAAATACGCCGCCCACGACTGAGATTAAACTTGATCCTTTTTATTATTTTCGTACACGAGATGGTAATGAAAATGCGAGTGACACTATTATCATTTATCTAACAATATCAGAGTCCTTTAAAATATCCCAACTATTTCTATAAACGGCTTGTTGCTAACGACTCCATCTAAAATCGTTATCTGAGGCCCACTTAATTTTTGTTAAATCCACGGAGCTTTGTAATTCATACTAGGGCACGCATGAAGCTAAATATAATTAATGATCCGTTGGCAATCAAGCCAGGCAATGACGGGCCGCCCTTAGAAGAGATGAGAAGCAATTCCCTAATGTACGCAAACCAAAATGGCTCCGGAGGAATAAAGTGTTTATTTTATAGCCTTCTAAGGAGATCTGAAAATTGTTTCCCGTCTGGATGAAGCCTGGGGAAGGACGACACGTCTTTAACGTGTAGAATTTCGTTTTTTTTTATTTGGGTATAGAAAAGTTGGTTGTTTTAACGATAGGACTAACCGGAGCAACTAGTTGAAAGCCGAACATATACTTTTATCACAGCATTAGCATTTCCCCTTTTACTAACTCCCTACATGTAGGTTAGGGGGGTGTTTGTCGAAATGGGGTGGATGTCAAACCCGTTCCCGAACCCTACTATACGACTATTACAGCGACACAGTTACATTGAATTGATAATCTGCCGTACCGGCGAATGGTGCGTGAGTCGCGACGGTCGTCGACAATCACATGATGTGACGCATACAAATTGTAATGTTTAGGTATTCGGATGAATATTTGTACTTGTGATTATCGTTGATTTCGAGTACCGACGCAACGCTGATACTTAGAATGGCCAAAATGTACAATTCCAGAGAGAATCTATTTTAAACTCCAATCATAGTGCTCAATTTTCATCTGACGCGTGTCATAAGCGTATAAGTTGGAGAAAGCGGTGTTATTTCCACATTTTGTTGTTAATAGTGGGGCATGTTGGACTAGATTTGCTTTAAATTCGTTTTAGTTGCAATCGAGTTCAACAAGGATCCTTTGTAGTACTGAATTCTCATGAGAAAATTGCAGTTATGTAAGAATCCAGCTAGATTTACGGTGGAACTTGCAAGATAAAGTCCTCTTCTGCCTCAACCTCTTTTCTCCAGTCGCTGAAAGCTTTCAAGAGTTCCATTATTCATTGAATTAAAAGACCGATCGGCCGCAGGTATGTTGATAATGTGTCCTGCGAGTGGAATGCAACCTATACTTACGTAACCGCCAACAGCATAGCAATCATTTATTTAAATAAATTTCTATTAAACATGCAAGGTTTCTAAATGATATATAATGGGAAACGACAAAAGTATCCGCGATTCGATAAGAGTGTGGTGCTACGTAGGCAACTCAGACCCACGCATGCGCCGATATACTTTTTCTCGAGGAAAAGTCGTGGAAAACTTCACCTGAGCTTGAAAAAGAGGAAATGTGTCATTTCTTTACAGATACTTGGTAGAAAATACGCGAAAATGGCCTCAAAATCTAATGAAAATCTATAAGCTATTATATTTTTTCTGTAATTAACATTCAGCGCAGGTAAAGTACAATAAAAGATCTAAGAGACAAACAGGAGTTCTAAACAAGTCCATGCTAAATTGCATTTCAATAATTTAGCTTAGAAATCTCTTATTTCATGGTTAAAAATTACTCTGAATACTAAAAGACCAAGGTGGATCTGTTTTGAGGTGGATGTGAGAGGGAGCAAGCAATTTTTTTTTGGATTACCTTTAGTACAATTTACATAATAAAAGTGTAGATCCCTAGATCTGGACGAGGTCCGGAACATTTTCAAAATTGCAAAAATGTTAAAAAATACCTATTTTATCTGAGTTTTTTACTTATATCTTGGAACCTATGCCTTTTGGAAGAATATTGAAGAGGAAAAAAAGTTTTAGAATTGAATTTTGCACAATACACTGTGAGTTAAAAAATTTTTCAAAAAATTATTTTGCGAAAACTATCAAACCGATTTTAATAAACTTGGTGTGTTGTTTTATTATACTCTAAAGTTTTTTTTTACCAAAATTAGAATGTCCTCGGAGCAATTAAAATATTTTTAAAAAATTATTCAAGAAACTTGATTATTTTGCCTTTTTACATCAATTATTGCTATTTTGCAACATCGGTAATAAATTTAAACATTTTTAACTCGCAGTGTATTGTGCAAAATTCAATTCTAATACGTTTTTCGATTTCAATATTCTTCCAAAATGCATAGGTTCCAAGATATAAGTAAAAAATTCAGACAAAATAGGTATTTATTAAATTATTTAAACATTTTTGAAATTTTGAAAATGTTCCGGACCTCGCCCAGATCTAGGGATCTACACTTTTATTATGTAAGTAAATTTCATTAATTTCTAAAGAATTGGTTCAAGACAATCCTACATTTTTTTTTTTTTGATTCTAAAACTAATACAGATGTGTTGTTTTCTTTTAAATATATTAAATTGCAACAAATATTAAATTTTTAAATGTTTTCGGCATATACTGAAAAATACTAGTACTTAGTGCATATTAAACAAAATTATTACGAACTAGTCACATTTTATGGTATTTCTAATCAATCTGCAACAAGAGTAATTAATGCAAATTGACATATACCTGTGTGAACTTCCTCTTTAGAACTAGTTAACCGGAAAAACTACGGTAATACCCATTAAAGACTTATAAATATTTAAATACTTATAAATAAATAATAAAGCTTATGTAAGAGGCTTGGGAATAGAGAACACATTAAAGTATTATTTAATGAATAATTAATTGCCATAATAAATGCACTTCAATCAAGGTCGTCACACCGTCTCTATCCCATACGATTATATACCTAAAAAAACCGATCTGGTCATTAAATAATGACAACTATTATGGTTTCATGACCTACTCAATGAACGTTACTTATCCTGCCAATCATAAATTTCAATAGCACTTACGCAACGTACCTTATTGTAC
The DNA here is from genome assembly GCF_000390285.2 of Anoplophora glabripennis. NCBI lineage: Eukaryota > Metazoa > Arthropoda > Insecta > Coleoptera > Cerambycidae > Anoplophora > Anoplophora glabripennis. Next base: position 247,564 of record NW_019416538.1, on the reverse strand, counting down.
ATAAAAACTTTTGTTTCACGGAACAACTATTACTGCCTACTCGAGCTGTGGGTAATATTTAAATAAGGATAGTATTACAAAATACTATGGCCGCGCCGTAGAATAACAGCACGGTGAAGACGAAAGAATGACCTGGTGGAATGCCAGGGGCAAAGTAAGCCTTTAAACTGTGATCGAAGAAAGAATTGTGTCTTGGGTCCTAAGGGTAGGTAGCTGGAATATGATGTACTTACCAAATGTCAACTGGTAGTATTTTATATACACATGTTATTACCATTGAGTAAGAAAATTCAGCTTATGGGCGATCGCCCTAAAAATAAGTAATAGAGTGTCCTCAGTTGTTAAAAGCGTGAAAACAGGTGCAGATATATAAAGCATAATATAATGTTAATGAACTTATGTTTATTCACAATTTTGGTGCGAAACTTTCCGACCTAATACCACACGTGCTTAAATTATTCCGGGAAATTTTTTTTCTTGGTCAAGAACATTTTTAAAAAATAATTGTAAATCTAAACGTTACTACGTCTCAGCCTCCATGCGCACAACTGTAGTGGTATATAATAAAATCCAACATGTCAAGAGATAAAAATCAGAACGATGTTCACGCATTACTAACGTTATTTGACGGTTCAAGGAATTTTCACAGGAAAACATTAACATGAACGGCAACAAACGCTCTATGTACCGTCGCACAGTTCACGAGGCGTACAAAAAAGGCTTACACGCGCAAATATAACACCACAGGTCGAAACAGTGCATAAAATTTTATTACAAGAAATATTGTAAGTGTAGCGACCTAAAACAATAATAGCTATTGGCGAAAATAACGAATACTAATCTCCAGTCCCCTCCCACACATTCCGAGCGAACACTTTCGGTTGGAACCAGGGACATGTATAAATCATTGCAGAAAATTCTTGTTTGAACCATTTGTGACGCTATAAATGAGAAAAAAATTGATTTATTTTGTAGTATTGTATATAAGACATCTGTTAAAAAATCGAAGTGGAATTTCCAGCAGTAGGTCGTAATTTATTACACCGATTCCAATTTATTTCCACTTCCACAAAAGTGGTCGCCTAAAAGCGCTGGAATGATGGATTTATCGAGATTCCCCAAAAGATGATCTACAACGTACAACTTACACATTCCTAGCTAATTTTTAATTGTATCGGATCGAAGAAAGACGTAATGAATGAACGAATACGCCGCATGAAAAAAAGTAAACACTGCTAATTTCAATATTAAATCCCATTAATACTTAAATAAATATTTACTCGCTTTTTTTACTACGGAAATGTGTATTGACCCCGGTGACCTTGTAGATCTCCAGATTAAGTTTGCGTACACTCCGATAAAATCATGCGAATGCTATTCGCGCAGAGACAATATGAAGCCAACCGGCATTCCTGGAAATCAAAAGTGAGACTAGTTTTTTCGACGGTCTCAACTGACAATGGGATTAGAGTTCCGGTGGATCGAAGTATTTAAGGCGACGGCTGAATATTTGGCGGCCAATGGCATTGGGACGAACGCAAACTGGCCATCGAGGAGAACGAAAGTCAGGCCGGCCCGTATCCGCAAGGTATGAAGTCTAAGAAATATTCGATTGCGACCGCTGCGCACAGGCGGGGTCCGATCGGAGAGATTTTGGTGTCGTTGTGTACTACGATTACGGAGATGACAATGAGATGGAAAAAAATGAACGTAGTGCAAAAACTAAGTCTTCTAAGACACACAAGGGGTGAATAAGATATGGACAATATGTTTTGATTTGAAAATAAATTTTTTGTATCTCAGAATGTTTTCCAAAATACCCTCAATATAAAAAGCATAGAAAGCAAGTGAGGGTGTGATAAAAATTGATAAAAAAATTGTCAAGATATAAAAAGCTACTAGTTTATAAATAAAATTACTACTGTTATAGGAAGTATTATTGCTTAAATCTGAGCCACTTTAATCGTAATTCATGACTAGGGCTGTTAGGACTGAGCCGCGGGACATAGGCGTACGCATTATTTATTAAGAATCAACAAATTAAATTGTCTACAATACATCACCATAAACACCAACGCATAGGAATTAATTATGCAACATCTGCACGATAACAAAGGCAACAGTATACTAACGTGACATGAACGTGAAAAGCATGTCTCGGTTGACCTGCTTGACACGCCGTTGAATTGCGGCTCTCTCTGACAGCCATGACTAAAGACAACTGTGATGTACTGTAAACGATTCAAAACCGAGAAACACATTTTACTTAACGAAAAATGAGTCGAATTGACCGTCGCCCTACCGCACGCCAGACGTTTTTCCTTCAGAATACAACCGGTCCAAATATATTTGACCAGTTAGTTAAGAGCGGCTATTTCGTTTTTATCGCGTTTTTTTTTTGTACGTTCCGTGAGACGATACCGCGGCCGATACACACCTACATGCATCCTCACACACAGGCTCGTTGGGAAAGTGAAACGGCGTTAGTACGGTTGTTGTGTGTGATGAATCGCGCTGCTGCACTACGTCACTACTTGTCCCCCATTCTCTCGATTGCAAACACAAGCGAACTAGTACATTCCGCCCACACGCAGAGTAAAACCATGTGACAGAAATCCTAGGTATCTCTGGGCCTTGAACTCAGGATGTTTCTGTTTGAATTTTTTAACCACAACATAAAGTTTAGGCCTCGGTTAAGCGTAAATATTAAGGTATTAATATTTTTTAACGAAAATAACGGAAAGGGGCATACAGGGTGTTAATTAAACACGTGGACAAACTTTAAGGGGTAATTCTTTTAGCGATTTTAAGCTAAAAAGATTATAAAAACATGACGTTTGGTTTTAATTAATACTTTGAGGTTAAAAATAGTAAACCCTTTCGATCCAAGTGATCTTAAGTGAGCCCAGAACAGCTGGATCACTTAATTGGGATGTTCCTTTTGGTTCCAACGGTGTGAAAGACAAGTTAAAAAAACTGGTACATTTTTAACCGGAGATTAGAATTTTACGGCCCAGTTAAAGGCATCTAGGAGTTGAAGGAATAGTTTTCTACTGAAATGTAGCGGACTTAATCCGAGGAAATGATTACGTGCAGGATGGAGTAATTGCTTTTTTTAACAATATTTCCGCTCGAGACTCGTAGAAACGAGACGGCACCGAAGCAATGAATTTCAAACGGTAGGCACAACACGACAAAGGAAAATAGTCATGAAATGCATGAAAAATTTTGTTTTGTACAAAGCGCACAGAAACGCGTTTGGGATATTTTTTACTTAAATTAATAATTTTTAATTAATTTCAAAGAGAAAAAAATTTGATACGTTCAAGTAAAAAATCTCGCGCGCGACGAGGGCGTCGCTCACGCGCGTGCGCGGGCCCGGCGCTCCTTCTCCCGCATGCAGGTCATTCATTATACGTTAATTTTACTGCAGCTATTGCGTTTATTGCATGAACTATCAATATAAAAATGTTTGTAAATAAAAGTTTTCTTTCTTTGTCTTAAAATCCCGGTCCGATACGTGCAATAGTTAATTAACAATTAACGTTATGAAAAAACTATCTTGGGAACAAAGAGGGGTACGTGATGTCTTTTCTTTTAATTACCTTAAGAATAAGCTCTATTTTATGCGAAAAGAGGGAATTCCCGAGCGGTTTTTGCGGTCAATTTGTTTATAATGCTACTTAATTTGAACTTTTCGAAATTTTTGTTTTTCGATAAGTTTCTTTGGATCAATTAGACCCCATATCTACGATATTAACTTCAAAAATTAACGTTTAGTACCTACTTAAATAATTACGAACAAAATTAATTAACAAACACCTGAAGCAACAATTTCCACGGTCAATCGAATTGGTCTTTGGATTGACCGTCTTTTCCATAAATTTCATCAACATTCAGCGCTTTTTTGCAATAATAATGTATTTAAAATTATATTTCCCCAAAATTGAAAAGTTAGTCAATTTTTATTGAAACCACCACCAATTTTTATGTATCTATAGCATAGGGCTAAATGTATTATTGTCACAAAAGGAAAAATTAAATAGGTAGATCGTAAATTTCGATATAATCGTTCTTTTGAGGATCATCCGTACATTTCTAAACGCTTACCATGCCTAGTATGTGTCACCTTACGGACAAAGATACACCATGCCTCGTACTACACAAGTTGGCTTCAGCGAAACGTTATACGTAGTATTATAAATATAAATTTATATGCAGACTGCACAAGCTCGCTGTGACCAGCGTTGGGTGTTTCTAAAGTGGGAATACTAAAACAAAGGAAGTGATGTGTGTATCGCTTTTGGAATACGTTTAAAAAGAACTGGAGAACGTCGGCCGTCTCGAATTTTTGTCCACTTTAAATTCTCCGGACGCCCCTATTCTTTTTTCTAATTTAGTAATTTGGTGCGGCAGTCAAAGAGGCGAGATTGATGGGGATTTGATGGTAAGCGACAAATACGCGGGCGTACGGGGTGCACGAATGGTGATGTCAAAGACAGTGGTGGCTTAAAGGGGATTTTAAAGAAAGTTTCACGTCTCTATTCTGCAGCAGATTCAATTGGATTTGTTAGGTTTACCAGATTAATAGTTTCATTGAAGAACTGGAACATTTCGGTGCTCTTACAATACATTCCCAATCAATCCCTTCATTTTAAAACGGTTTCGCTGTGAGATCTATTTCTTTATACAAGCACGAAACGTAGTAGGTCAGCGGAGGTATTAGGCAGACCGAATTTTCGCCCACACATATCAACAAATGATTAAAATAGTATTCCCAGCGGCGTGTTTTGCATTGCTAAACGTAGTAGGTGATGGCCAATGACCCACCCGTCGCGTTAGTCATTTATGGTAATGTTAATTACAAAAACCAGCGGTGTTGCGATTTAAAATCTTTTCGAGACGCAATTCGTTCCAGCTACGTCTCTCGCATTTTTCTATTCCGCCGGAAAAGAACATTTTTACAAATATTTTGTTGGTGCTTATCCAAGAGTTGTTGAAATATATTTATTGGAAGCATGTAAAGAAGAACAGCATCAGCCATTACTGTGCATATAACTATACGACCCGATAATCTCATGCTTAAATAATTTTTTAGGACTAAATATATGTTTTCATTGAAGTAAATGCCTTGTTAACTTGAAAATAAACGTTTAATACAAATAAATGATTAAATTGATTTTAATAAATTTCCTTTGTAAGCATCCTGAATAATTTTCATTAAAATCTTGCGAAAGTTACAAACAAATCCACGAATTATACGATAATGTGTCATAAATTGGTATTTAATTTCAAGTTCGTCGAAATAAGTAGATTAAACCCGATAATTTTGTAAACAATATACAAATTCGATTATTTCAGCGACATTATCTCACCGATTACCGAATATTTATTTATATTATCTCAAGTATGTCGAGTTAAATATAAATAATACATAGAATTTGAAACATGTAATTGTATCGTGGAATATTAGTTAATTTTTGTTTCAGTTTTAGTAATATCTATACAGGGTGTTTCGCATAAGAACCGACACAGAGCAAGTTTGTCGTCAAGTTTGATTTTTAAATTCATAGCCAAGTTTTGAATTTTCGATTATTTTAAATAATACATCTACTATACGTATTATTAGTTATTCGTTTTGTTCGTGTTGAAAATGACAAACTTTTTTGAAAACTGACAAGAGTGAAAAATTTTAGAATTAAATCCCCTATAAAATAAAGTCATAATTTTCCGCCTCGGGTTAAAAAATTCGGCCACATTTTAATGGTCCATCATCCTTTATCAACCCATTAAAATGCACTTATTTGCAAAAGGTACAGTTGATAAAAAATTTACTTATATTTGAAATAAACACGAAAACTTTTCCATATTTCCTAATTTTCCAGACACCTCGTATAGGAAATGTTAATTTTCTTCCTGGAAACCTCATTTTAAATACAATTTTCCCTATTATTCTCTCTAACTGTGGACATTACTGTATATGAAAAAGAAATAATACTATTTCGAATATAAATTGAAAGATTTCTGGTTTCGTATCTTTCTCTAATAGGCTGGCTATTGATTATAGGATTTTAAGAGGAACTTTCAAAATATTTTATAACATGAATCGTTCAAAGGGTCATTTTAGATGAAAAAACCGCGTGTAGCTATTAAATTAGAGGCAACGAAGCAAAATTTCGGTATAGTTAATAGGAAAAATTTTGTAGAGAATTGAATTTCCCATCGAAATGGCTTGTTTAAAAAAAAAGTTGTGCAAAAGATAAACAATTTAAAAAAGCAAAAATTAAGATCTTTTTATTTTTTCTTACTTTCTTGACTCTAATTTATGTTAAAAACGACGAATATCTAAAAAATATTTAAGTTTGACCGGTTATAACTCAATATTAGTCCAAAAATTTTTGACAACGCATCATTTTGAAGGGAATCATGTAATCTTTTTGTACAGCAATTTTCATTGTCTACTTCTAAAAAAAATACGAGTCAAAAAAGTAAAAAAAATCTTATATTTTACTTTATTTTTAAAACTTGTTTATTAACGATTTTTTGCATAAAATTTTTCTTTTAAACTTTTTAAAAAAGCCATTTCGATGGGAAATTCAATTCTCTACAAAATTTTTCCTATGAACTATACCGAAATTTGGTTCGTTTTCGAGCTACAATTAAAAAACTGAAAGGGGTACATTTTCACCCCTTTCTTCAATTTCAACCCTTTAATTTAATAGCATCCCGCGGTTTTTTTATTTTTAATGACCCTTAGAACAAGTCAGGTGATGAAAAACCTTGAACGAATCATTCCTGTTTGTAAAAAATGAGAATTAAAACGTATAGGTAAGACTAAACGCGACGAAAATCGAAAAATTGGCTAATTGTAAGTTCGAGCGGCCATATATCAGTCAATTTTCATCCAAAAATACTGTACAACCTCTTTTTTTGAAGGAAATTTTATCTACTTTTTTTTCTATGAAGCAATGCCTATACCTATCTTTATTAAAAAAAACTAGAGGCAAAAAAGCAAAAAAAAATAAAAAAGTCGAATTCTTCGTTTTTTTCAAATTGTTTATTAATGATTTTTTGCATAAAATTTTCCCTTTAAATTATTTTTTAAATACGCCATTTCGAACTATAGCGAAAGCTTCGTTTTCGAGCTACAATTAAAAAACTGAAAGGGGTGCATTTTCACCCCTATCTCCAATTGCCACCCTCTAATTTAATAATACTACGCGGATTTTTCATTTAAAATTACCCTTTGAACGATTCAAGCAATAAAATTGCCTTGTAACCCTGTTTTTTGGATATAATCAATAGCCTATAATAGGTGCAGCTTCGTATCTCGAAAATCAAAGGAGATATCGTCTACTTTTAAGTTTAAATATCTCGAAAACAAGTGGTTAGGCGTAACACCTAATTACGAGATTAATGTTGGAACTTTTGAACGCGAGAAGTAGCAGAATCCGACTCTCTACCCCAGACGGGGCCCAACAACATCCGTCTCCCCAAATAGGCCGGTCTAGACCACCAGAAAGAACACTGCCGACTACCTGAATTCTGTCGGGCAGATGACGTGAATCCTAAAATTCCCCGCAGCCGTCTTTTTAATGTAAAACATCAGTTTTTCATCGGCTCTTACCTGGCCGAATGCGAGCATTTTTTTTACATTCGGGTTGTTTTGTTGTCTGGTCCCCGATAGACTCCCGGGTTTACACATTCGCCGGCTGGTGCGGCACAGTGGAGTAGCGGGCGAGGGGTTGGGTCCTCGTCCCACCCACGGCACCGCTTGCGCTATACACCTCGGTGCAATCTGTGTTACTCGGCGGTGCGCCATATGTTCGCCTTTTGATTCGTGCGTGTGTTTATCTCTGGCGTTACGTGTCGCGAACATATGATAGGAAATTCGAGGCATCTGGCAGCCCGCCGCTTTGTTTACCTTGCTGAGCGGTTTTCCGAAATGTCACGGAAATATCGGCGCGATATAAATAAGCTGATCCCGGTCGAAGTGGAAAGCACTCCAGGAATAGACCTTTTTAGTAGTGACGTCACATACGCCAAATAATAGGCAACCCCACTAGATCGACTTTCGACGTACTTTGGACGTAAATGCCAAAAAAAATGATTTCGTTGTCATGACCTTAAATATTAGAAATATTTTAGGAGGTATTTCGGGGTCCGAGGGAAGTGAGGAGCGCAGGGGGGTCATATGCTTTTCTTATGGGACTAAAACCCGCTGCCAATTTGAAAAAATTAAATTCTATTGAAATTATTTGCTATAAACATTATCTATATAGCAAACAAATCTACTCATATGCACATAGCATACATAATGACTAATTAACAACATAAAAATATCATATTTAAGTAGTTTTAAATTATATTTAATGGACGCATAAAGACTATGTAGATGTGACAACAGCGCTAATAATTGACTAGCAGTTGTACACACTGCGAACCAACAGACGTCGGACATCGGAGATATTGCGCGTCAAATTCGGGTAAAAAAGCGTACGCGTTCAAAAATGTATTGTGTGTAAACTATGTACAATATAATTATTATATATAGCAAATATATCGTATTATCCTCGCGAAGATTTGTATCCTTTATTTAACATTTGTAAATCATGTGAACTGGTAAAACAACGAGAATTATGTTATTTAGTTCTAAAGAAATGAAATGACACTCGCGCCCATCTCTCGTCCAAGTCAAAGAAGATGTTGGATGCAATTTTGAAGGTTCTGTGATAGAAATTACAATATTACTCACTGTTCTTAATCTCTATTTTAGTAATGTTACAAAAGTTTTGCAATTATAATTAATTTTTTAGATATAAAGTTTGCCGAGAAATATTTATGTTCCTTTGTTATTCCGTACAAATACTTTTATCTCAAGTATTACTAATTATATTAATCAAGTAAAGAAAACTTTATGTAATCCTAAATATTGTTGGGTAATGATTACGATGTTTTCATAAACCATTAAATATATTAGGGTGAGTTGGGGTAATCGTGAACAGGGGTAATTGTAAACAAGTTTCATAACTTTTGAATTTGGCGGGTAGCAACGACGTACAACGGCATCCATGACATATCGATTTATGTTTTGTTATAGTACAGCAATAACGATTTCATTGTGTTGGTTTTCTGCTTGTGGCAGTTATTTTTCGGAGATACGACTCAAAAGTTTGTTAAGCAGAATTTACTTTTGCTTTTTAAATGTGCATAAATCAGATTTTGATAAAGATAAGGCAATTTATTTATTTAGTAGCGTTCATTATTGAATGAACAATGTGAAACCACGTTACTTTTTTAGGTTAGGCTTCACAAATTCATAGTAGATGTGTGTTTACAATTGCCCCGTTAAAAAATTTAAAACGGGGTAATTGTAAAAACATTTAAGGGGTAATTGTAAACGCGTTTCTATATACTCTCGGAAACACAATGGTGCGAAATTATCAGAAGAAACGACCGAACATTGAAAGATACAGCGAATTGGATCTTATTAATGCTGTTAATGATGTACAGAATATCAATAAAACAGGACAGACAGGGAGACTGACAATATTCCCATTGCCGTTATATATCAAAGGTTTAAACGAAGAAAAAATACCATGAAGCCTATGAGTTTGCAGGACGCCGTCTTGCAATCCCAATAGATGCAGAAACGACCTTGCGAATTGTCTTATAGCTCGTGCTAGAATAGGCTAGAATTTAGAATTTATAGAACAATAAATAGTTAGTTTACATTTGCCCCAATATTTCTATACATTTGTTTTTTCCTGGGTAATTGTAAACACCCTTTTTTTTTCGGTAACGGTTAACAATGTTAAGTTGCACGTTTAAGGCATTCTAGAAGGTGTTCCAAAGAATATCCAGTATTAAGGTTATCTTCACAACTGTTAAACTTCAAATTTTAGACTTTATCAAAGTTGATTTTATTAGAATCGTTTACAATTACCCCAACTGACCCTAAAAGGATTTATCAACTGTACTTTTTATTCCAATAAATATATCACAGCTTCCTAGTCTTTTTTAATTAATCTAGTTTTTAAAAACATTACAAAAAATCATCTGTTGTGGATAATTTATTGTTGATAACAATGTACATGGAATTTAGGAAAAATGTATATGTTTGAAATCAATTTCGTTTTTATCAAGTCTTTCAAATGTATTCCTTCCTTGCTGTCAGCTGATTGCGACGTTGCCACATTAATCCTCAAGTCGGACAGAAATGCAATTATTGGTTTCTGTTTCTAATTAATACAGCTGTACTATGTTCAAAACTTACATTAGTTTTACATCAAAAATAAGATAATACTATTAGACATATACTAGTAAGACATACTATCTATGGAAAAGTTTTGTTTCACAATTTCTACATTTTTTTCTGTTATGGGCAAAAAAAAGAGCCGCACCGTCCATCTTCGCCATATGAACCTATGTTAAAATGAACAACTTTCAACAACAATATCTCAAACTCTAGATTCAAAAAAAAATTCAAAAAAATATGACGCACAGAGCAAAGTTTACAGAATAATATTTATTCTGTAAACTTTGCACAGAGGGAGCACTGGCTAATACGCTATATAAATTTCAAGTACATCTGTGCATTTGAGTAAACCCGAAATACCTCCTTAAATACTTCCAAATGTAAATAATACACAAGGGTCAAATTCGGTCTGAACAATTTCAAACTATGGCGATTTATTGCGGGTTGCCTAAATATGTGATATCACACTAAAAGAGCCTATAGTTCGGCGCTGCTGACTTATTTAACCACCCACACTCGTAAAAATGTAAATGTAAAATTACACACTAGATTCTTGGTTATTTTGACACCACGCTAAGTAATAAAATTACATCTTGTTTGATGTACTTGTATAAACCCAGATTAAGCATTAAATCTTACATTTTTTATGTCATTTTCTCAAAATGTAAATTTACATTGTGGATGTAAACTAGTCACGAAAATTAAGGGATGTTAAAAAAATCACAAATTTTTGGGTGATTTTCAAAGAGCTGTAACTTGGATGGAAATGGTCGTAGAAAGAACCTGAAATAAAGGAAATTGAAGCTTCAAGTTTAAAATTTTTAAGCGTCAGAGTAATAATAAGAAAACCAAGGAAACAAAATGTTTTCCAAATTTTTGCTTGTCTTTAAAAAGGTCTTCATTATTTTTTTTTGGTAATTTCAGCATAAATGCACTTTTAAGTAATCCATTCAAGAACGCAAAAGCATTTCGAGGTGGGAAAAATTTTTCGAAGTGATAATGTTGGTTGGAAAAAAGGTAAAAAATTGCATAATTAAGGATATTTGAATAACTTTGCAAATAATGGATAAACTAAGAACATTAGCTGTAAGTTTTCAACCTCAAAGAATCCTAAAGAAACCCTGATAGCTTCAAAGTGCTGCGATTTTTTTTCCTTCTCCCCGGAATGTTTAAATTTGTTGTTTTTGCTGAAAATAAATCAATGTAACCAGTAATTTTTCAATTTTAATTAATTTTTTAAGTCGAAAATGTTTTTAGCAAATCCATAATTTCTTCATCAAAAAATGTTAATTGTCGTGAATATCTAAAGCATTATTCTTTTGGTTGTCCACGCTCTTTGAGAAAAACAAATCGAGATAAAAGAACTAATACATTTAATCTACAGGATAAGAAGTCATTCGTTCCTACAATCTCATTTTTCTTTCAATTACCTCCTCGTTTACTTTTAATTAATCGAATGGATTGGTCTTTGTCTTCCCGATTCTATTCTACCTTAACCGATAATAAAGCCCTGATAAGAATGCCTCGTTATTTTTTCCGTCAGATTCCGATAATTCTCGAATCGATGACGGATGGTAAGAAACGATTATTTCATCAATAATGCATACGGCGGCGTTCGTTAAAACTGAAGTCCTGTCAGTCTGACGGAACGGTAACGAGTCACAGAGACAGCTAGTTGTGCCCAGCCAAAACAGAAGTAAATCAGTTTTTCCACTTCACTTATAGTTACATTGAAGACCGTTAAAGTGTGACGGTCCCATTCAGACGGGTATTGTTCCGGGGTTATTTCGTAGAATCTTGTAAAAATGTACCGAGTGCACAATAATACAATTTAGATCTAAGTTAAATGGTGATTGACAGCCATTTCAATCAATCTGCCTGGGTGGGTTAATTTCGATGCTTTTGGGAGGTCTACCGTATTTCCCGTGAGGAACAATGTCAATTAAAAAAAAATAAATGCGGAAACCTGAAAAAATACAGAGCGTTTATGCCGTTTTGTGAGTTAGTTATCGAGATATGAAAGCTCAAAGTTGAATTGATTTTACGGCAAAACAACGTACAGTCCAATAACAATCAAAAGTGATTTTGATTGTTTGCAGCAGACTTTTTTTAAGCTATTTTTGAAAGTTTTTAAAGCATTGTTTGATGTTAGAAAATTTCTCATAAAAACTGAAGAACTTCATTTTAACATAACCTTATATTTCCCACCTATTTGGGGTCTATTTCCTCTGCTACCTCTAGCAAAACGCAAAATTTCTATACACATTTTTTTTCGATATTTTCATAAAACAAATTCAGCTGGAAATTGGGCCTTAAAATTCGAAGTCCCGCCACTGACGAAACCGGTAGCACTGTACTCAAAAGCAGAATTCCGCGAGATTTAGACATTTTTTCTTTTATTCTAATAAAACAGACGTTTAATTCGAGTCGGCCGTAACACTCCGTCAGCGTGTCGCACGGGTTAGGGTTTCGCATTCCGGTCCCTCCGATGAGGACGGTCCGCACCTGGCAACAGCGCTCGTTTCACCGTCGTCGGGAGGTAAAAAAGCACTTACCGGCGACACAGCCTAGGAAACCTCGGGCGGGCAATTTCTAAAAGCCGTTCCCTGTCAACCTTTCTTTGTCTCTAACAAAGGAAAATAATTAAAATTAATAAAGCATGCAGCTATCTGCTACGGCCAATCAGTACCGGCTGATTGGGAAAGCTGAAGCCGATCTGGGTGATTGTTTCGAGAGAGATTTTAGTTGTTTTTAACGCGGTGGGAAAATTCTATTATAAAAATTCGAAAAACCAACGAACGAAAACGTTAAATATTAAATATTTCCCAATACGTTGTCGGGAAATATATACAATTATAACGTTTTTATTATTACGTCCCTCAGAACAATCCGTTAATCATTAAGTCCACAAAGCAATTCCACGAACTGGCATCACGTTACCATACGCGTACCTCACGTCGCCTTCATTTGTTCGTCACAATGATTGATGCCGACATTTTCTAAGCTGGCTAGATCAAAAAGTATATATTTGGATTAATTCCGTGTTATTTTAGTCAAAACGTTTGTTAAGCTCCATATTGGCGGCTATACCTAAGTATGAACATAAAAAGATAACATTTACTCTTCTCTTCTCTTTCCAATGATCCTAAGGATGTGGAAGTTCATATCCAAAAAGCTTGGGATATTATCAGGAATATTATATTGTCAATACCTATGTTTTACATACCTATATAGTGTAGGGAAGTACCGATGGTCTATCAGAAATTACGTGAGAGCGATAAAGTAAGCCATAGAAATCCATGTGATAGACAAGGATGGCTATAATGAAGTCGTCTAATAGTCAACGCCCATTTCGCCCTTCCACAAATAAGAAGTGGATCTTATTTGTGGAAGGGCGAAATGGGCGTTGACTAGTAGACGCCTTTATTATAGCCATCCTTGTCTATCACATGTATTTCTATGACTTTATCGCTCTCACGGTACTTCTGATAGACCATCGGTACTTTCCTACGCTGTATACCTACTTACTTGACTATAATTGTCACATATAAGTATTATGCAACTAAAGACAACAACAATGTTTAAATGCGTAAGCGGTACAATCTATTTGATTAAGTATGTCAGTTACATTTGTTTATTATATGGTGTACACTTTCAATGTTGAAAAGCATAGACAGCTCTAGCTCTATTCAGTGAGTTCATTTGTTCGATTAGTGTCACATCCACTTTATTCACCCATTACGAAGAAAACGTAACACCTACTCATTTTTTATGTCGACAATGAATTTAATTAAGCAACAATTAACAAGTTTGACGAGAAAATAACAGTTTGCTATACCACTAGGAATAGATTGCGAAAAATGCGCTCCACAGCCGCTAGATAGCGAATTGAACTATTTTGATGGTCTCACAATGAAATTAGACGCATACAGGGTGTACAAATATTCCGTGTACACGAAGCTAAGTTTTCTGGGATCAAAATGAGTAGATTTAAGTAACTAAACTTACCTCTACATTAAAGTTGACAAAACGATATCCAGTGGCGGAGATACAGGGTATCGGTGGCACTGCTTTACAGTAACATTCATAATATTTTCCGATTCGTCTTTAAATTCTCTACAAATTACTACTCTCTTATGTTTTACGAAAAAAAAAACTGATTTTCGAGTAAAATTTAATAAACCAACTGAAAACACTTTTACTTAATTGACATGACAAGCACTAATCATTCGGTTATTTATTCGAATAAGGAAATTAATAACATTAGTCATCATTTTACTGATTTTATTTCAAGTACTTAAATGCTCAAAAATACCTCCATTTCTACGAACACTTTTTAGCAACGAAAATGTAATTTGTTCGAAATTTATTGTTGCTTGAATCTGATGAAAATCATTATTTATTCTTTCTTCTAACTGCTCAGAATGTCAAAGTTGCTATCGTAGCCCACTATGTAATTTTAAAAAGCATTATATTGGAATATCGAATTCTCACTTCGTTTTATAAGTTTTTCTCGAAAATCGGAATTTTTTCGAAAAACATAAGAGAGTAGTAATTTGTAGACAATTGAAAGACGAATCCGAAAATATCATGGTTGTTACCGTAAAGTAGTGGCGTACTACTTTATTTAGAAAAATGTGCCACCGCTACCCTGTATTTCCGCCACTGGAGCATGAAAATTTTAGGAAAAGCCTTCAGATTTTAGACAATGTTTACATAAATACATGTGCCCAATTTCAAATTATTTCACTTACTAGTTTTTAAATTATTTAAAAAAATGAAAAATATCTTTTGAAGTTTAACACCCTGTATTTTTTTAACGAAGCGTCCTAGATAAAAACTTTATAGGAAATACTCCTCTTAAAATACACCGAAGAATACGAGGTTCCATTTTTGGTCACCATTTGTGAATCACCCTGTATAATGGCTAATTTTTTTGTCACTGATAAATCTATACATGTGGTTTTACCAATGATAAAATTTCAATAACCCCGAGTTTTGTCGATGTCGCCAGAAATGAAACAAAACGTTACATTTGATTGGCCATTTACAAAACAATGAATGAAATAGTCATGGTACTTAGTTGATAAACTTAACGGAAATCGCGATAATAAACATGTCAATTAAATACTTGCACTTAAGACAAATTTATTTAGAAAACGGCTTTATCTTTTTTTCCTCAAGTTTTTACCTAGTACTTACTCATAAAACGAAATTAAGCTATAAATAATAAACTATAATTTTATTGCTAGCTAAATTTTATGTACCTGCACCTGCATTATAAAATAGTAGGAACAGGTGACACCTATTAGTTTTTTGCATTATTGAAGTGTCGAATTTAATATACATAGGTACTACTATTAGAGAATCCACTTAAACATAAAAAATTGCAGTTTATTCAAAAACTGTTAGAAAATTATAGAACCTGGTGCTTCAAATACATACACTCACCTGTTTTTAAATAGCAAATGGAGATTTTTTTATTAAAATAATTTCTAACGGTAATTTTTTATATAATAATTACCTAGTATACATTATTTATATTAACAAACCTAGTGGCTAGAACATTATATATCCTATATTAAAACAAAAGTTAATTTTTTTCCGTTTTCTTCCTATTTTTCCGTGAAAAACCGTTTCCTAAACCAATATTATCAATACGTAAACTAATTCAAAACCTACAACACTGCATATTGACAAGACTACATCAGGTTAATATTCCCACTTATCGATAACACCTTCCTTATCTCCCCATCACAATAGAGACTCATATTTTATATAACAATCGGACACACGTCACCTAGTGTTTACTTACCGGATTCCCTAGTTTAAAATTTTACCAATATCTACCTGTCCTCCTACGATTCGATGACTCTGAAATTTATCTTGAAAGGAAGCTATTAGAATTTACGTAATCACGGTTTTAGAGATTTATAGATTATGCGCGGAAAGCTGTTAATCAGCAAAACCAGTTATAATGGTTAAATGCCTGAGTGATAAGAGGAACAGTCAAGATACCCCCGTCACGTATGCACGTTTGTGTGTGTGTGTGTGTGTGTGAGAAACTTTCGAGGATGGACAAAGTGAAATGAAGTACAACATACCTGTGAGCAAGGTCCAAAACCAATGCATTCTGATTGTACCACAAAAATAACGCACTGTACACCATTATTACCTAACTAAAACGTAAACTGTTCACTGTTATTCAATGTAGTTTCTCATGATGGCCACCGTAGGTACGGCTTTTATTTCCATGGCCTATTATGTTAAAAAAGTTATTGTCTCTATGCTTTGAATCCAATAGTTTTAGGTTATGGTACTTGTTTCAGTTCAAAATTAAGAAAGCGTCTATAAGAAAATTAAAGTAGTGAAATATAAGTGCTTAAAATGAATCTAATTTATTCATTACAACTTAAAATTAAGTAAAGTCTGACAGAAGCACGAAAAAATGTCCTGAATTATATTAAAAAACGTTTTTAGAAACAGGTTTTGATTGTCGTTTGTTTGGGTAAATAAACACACGACTAGATTGTAAGTAGGTGTAAAAGCTCGAGTGAAATCAAACGTAAATAATGGGAAGATAATAAACAAACAGATAATTCTTTGTAAAACTAGAAAGGCAACATGATGTATTTCGAAATGAGAAAACTACTGTAGATGGTTGGTGAAACAACGAAAATCATTTGATTTTTCACGTTCTAATTTTAAATTATCGAAATGTATAATTTTGGATTGTTTTCTAAACCGAACATGGCACATTTTCCGGTCAAATAATTAGTCTTTATAATAAAGGTAGGTCTGTTAAAGAAAGG
Organism: Anoplophora glabripennis; assembly: GCF_000390285.2. Taxonomy (NCBI): domain Eukaryota; kingdom Metazoa; phylum Arthropoda; class Insecta; order Coleoptera; family Cerambycidae; genus Anoplophora; species Anoplophora glabripennis. Next base: position 230,494 of record NW_019416538.1, on the reverse strand, counting down.
TACTACAAAATCTGGGAAATTTGTGGGTTCCCGGGGACATCGTAAGTTGAAATTATTTAATCAAGAGTCTCTTCCGCTCGTTAGCCCTTTAAATTGAAACAATCAAGGCCAAATCCATTCATATTCACGGTTATTGGCTCCAATATTCACTCTGTGTGTCCGATTTAACGTGGAAATGCGATCACAAATCTAATTGGAAACGGAATTAGGCATGTACGGAGCAGGTTCGTGATAGCAGGGAAAATAAAAGAAAAACTCGAAACTCGTTGCGGAGTCTACTAGTAGAGTGCAGGCCGATAGCAGCAAAAAGTGCATACACAAAGGATGCAATTGAAAACGGCGAGGATCGTGCGAGGAATACCTACGCGGCGAATAAAATGTCATTGACTCCAAACAAGTATGTAGTAATCGCGAAAGTATGACCAGTTAAAAAAAACCAGTGCACTCTCGTTTTCGATTTGCACTATTCGGTTAAGGTAAAGGCCACGGCAATGACCGTGTAAGCGTTGCAAAACCTCCCAAATTGCTATTGCTGAATGGAACGCCGGCTTTAGAAAGTAAATTCGTAATAAATAAACAATAGACCCACCTGTCTGAAGATTCAGAGCTGTCGTATCGGTCAACGCATCTCTTTTTTCTACAATCGTCCTCGCAAGGCAAGAATCCCTCATGTTTGGATCCATCGTTATCATCACACAACTTATTAAATAACTTATCACTCGCACTCGCAATATAAAAGCTATTCACTTTCTTACACGGAACATCATTCACACTGTCATTTGTCTCACATGCCATAACATTATTGAAGTCTTTCATAACTGTCTTTTCGATTACATCGCCGATCGGATCACCCGTGCACAACCCGTCTGCCATTTTGAGAACACACTGTCGCACTCGACGTGAACGCGGCGGCGCGCGGCCGCCGCGCGGGGTCCGGGGTTGTGTGCACTGCGACGTCACGGCCCCCACTCTGCGCTGGTGCATACGACGTTCATTGGCCGCTCAACAATTACATAATTTACTTGACCAGTTGCGGGTAATGACATCTGCTTGCACTCCCGTTGCATTCATTGAAAGTGTATGATTTTTTAAACTCTTAATTAATAATAGCACCTATGGACGCGATTGTTTTAATTGGACGTCGAGCTCAGCGGAACTTTTAAATGGGATAACTTATGCGCATCCGCTGCAATGCTCGTCCACATTTGAATAATGCATTATCGATGCTCCGTGGCGTTGCCTGTTTATTAAACAAAAGTTTTTGAAATAAACGTCTCAGTGATACTTTCCTAGCAGATCGGTAATACTGAAGAAATTGCACAGAAGTCTATTGAAAACCAGTTTTTTTTTGCATTCCAACATTTATTAGGGTGTTTAATTATTCCAATTTATCCAATTTTTATTTATTGCTAATTATATCATCTAAAGACTATCCAGATTTAATTACTGCTATAGATTAAAATTTTAGGTTATGTATTGTCAAATAAATTGTTTCGTATATTAATCGATACGAAAAAAAATGCTCACTCCAGTAATAAAGGTTTGAATAATATTTAAGGAGTTATTTCTCTAGTCAGTTTAAGTGTGTACAGTCTAAACGTAATTATAATCTTAACCATTTTGTCAAGTTTGAAATTTGAAGAATGTCCCAGCAATAAATGGGCCATTAAAGTCATTGATGGCGGAATATATGACCATCTATGTATTACACTAATGATCGTATTTGGTAGGGTTATCTTTTTCTCAAGTGACGTCACCACATGCGCTTAGTTCACACCACGATAGAAACTTCAACTTCTTGCAGAGATAACCAGGAAAGGATAATTTTTTATTTGATTAATTAGGTTTCCCAAAAAAAAAGTGGCTAAAAATAAGATACCTACCATGTACTTTTACCTTGACCGTACTGTTTTGTGCTACTGTGCTAGAAATAATCAGTTTTGATAGAAATAAGGAAAATTCATAATTATCATTGAACTTGAGTAGTTACAGGCACTTAATAAAAAAATAATCAAGCACTCGTAAGGAATTTAGATGTTTTTTATTACAAAAACAACTTAATACCTCCTTTTACATAATTCATTATCTTAAAAGTTAACTGTTAACTGATTGTATGTTAACTGGGTATCTTAAAAAAGTGATCCCTTATTCCTTTTATTTTGACTGGACTAAAACCTCGTTACGTCTTGTTATTTGACCTTGAACTTAACATTGCATAAAAAGTATTGTCATGGCACTGTATTTACCCGCTTGGATAAAAATAACATACAGATAAGATAAATTAACGCTATCTAGGTCCAGTTAGAAGAGATGCTGTGCTGAGCTGGATCAAAACCCTCCCTCGAGAAATCCATGGTTTAAATTTATTAAGCCAATTTCCATACTACTCAAAATACCGTCACAAATACTAGAAGGGGTGGCTTGATATTTTTTTAGAGCTGAAATCAGTGTTGCCAGTGTGACTTTAGTAAAATCGGCCATTTTAAGGACCACGCATACTACGCACACTAGATTTGTGTTCTAGATAATGGCAGCAATGCATCAGTAACGGTGTTACCAACTGTAGCGAAAAAAAATACTACGTTCAATCATTCTAGATCTCCCTGTAGTTGGACCATTGAACTAATTGGTACGATCAAGGGTAATTAGGCCACCTCTTAGGCAGCTGACGCCCTCAGCGTTGAATACAGTTGAATTATTGTTAGTATACAATTAAATAAGGAAATAATGCATATTTAATGATGTGTACGCGTATCTAATTGACATACTTTTTATTTGTTTAATTAAATAATTGTTTTGTAACACCTGGTGATTGTCGTACCCATCAATAACACCATAAATATTTATCAACAAAATAGGTGCGACTCGAACAAATTTGATTGGCGCAAGCGACAAACAATAAATATTAGTTGCTTTAAATCGAATTTATTTCGTTGAACATTTAAAATTGCCGCTTCGTATTGATAACGGACCTGGCAATTTTGTTCGAAGCAGCACGTCGGCATGCTAGATTCGTACCGACGCACGCGCACTGCCACTACTCTTACGTTTCTCCCCCCACTCCTAGACACAACCGCGACAATCCGAACCACCGTTACTGTAGAGCGGCACATTAATAATTAATAACGAAAATTGTGATGTGGAGATCGTTTATTAATAAAATATCTCTGTTTAAGTAACAACTAATACTGGTAAAGCTAAATATATGTACATGGAAGTTTGTATTGCAAATATAGAGTTGTGTTATAAAAAAATAAATACATGGTGTATATCTATAAAAAAAAGGTTTAAATGCAATGTAATCGTGGAACTGGAAGGGATGTATGGTGGAACGGTAATATTTCGTTAAAAATATTTAACGTCTAAAGTTAAAATGTACTTAGGTGGCGTAAAAATGTTATTTAACGTTAAAATAGGAACGGATGTGTAAAATAATAAAAAATACAAATATTTAGGCGTAGGGTCACTGTGTCGCTTATCAACCAGTATCAGATTTCGCCAAATTTTGTAAAACTCGAGCAGAAATAAGTAACCGCCACCTTAATGGTCACAAAAAATAAAGAAAAATGTCATAGAAAAAATTCCGCAAAAAGATTTTTATACTTTGTTGTCATGGGAATATTTATGGTTGATATCGAGCAACGGTTAGTGGAAAACAGGTAAAAAATGAGTTTCAATTGTTTTTCTCTTCGGAAACCTTATTTTTACATCAGAAAATACAAATTTTTGGTCAAAAATTAAAATTAAGTAAAAAAAAATCTACCGGTCGAAAAACGGCGCACTGACCTTACATTTGATGCATAAAAATTGTTAATACAGACCACGAATTAGAAAATTAAATAACATTATTAATATCCATTCATTTAGAGGCACAAGCATATTTTGAGGTTATCAAGCCATAGCCTTCTTTGCATATCTACAGTTAGACTACCTGTCAAACTTAGGAATAAGAATACTAGATGGCGCCACTGTCAAAAGCACCATTATGATTTTTAATTTCAATAATTCTTTCTGGAATGGGTTTCTTTTTTTTTTGATTAAAATAAATACTTAGGAGTTTCGATGTGCAGCGATAAACGCCTGCAGAAAAAACAAAAATCGTAACTTTTTATTTGGAAAACGGAAGAAGCACTACTCCTACTCTCGACGATATTTTAATGTCAGTTATGCTCCTTCTAACCGTACGACATTGCAACTTGCGGCCAAATTTGAAGAGACACGATCAGTAGGACACGACGAAGGGGGGGAAGACCGCGAACGGCAAGATCCGTTGAAAATATTCAACGTGATCGGGAAAGTGTTCATGAAGACGTTCTTTGCAGCTAGGGATCAAATGGCGATAATTCAGCCCAAAGAATAATCGCACCCAATTTTGATCAAACACTATCGGTAATTGGAGATCGATACAGGGAAATGCTGCTACCACGACAAGAAGATTAACGCTACTGGTAACAAGAGGATGCCGCTGCCCATACTACCAGAGCCACAATTGCTCTTTTGGGGATACATTTCCAGAAACGGGGAATTGAGATGGCCCCCAAGATCTCCAGATCTCACTGCCGCAGATTATTTTCTTCGAGTTTGATTTGGCTGAAAGGAACGGTTTATGCGAACAAGCCGCAATGCTTGGAACAAATTAGAGTGAATAATAGGCGAGAGATTTGCTCGTATTTGTCATAATTTTTCATAAATATTGAAAAAAAACTTCAAGGAACGCACTTAATATTCTGAGTTTGAAATTTACTTAACTTTTCATATGCTTTTTTTAATTTAAAATCGTGAAGGTACTTTTGTTGCACCACCGTGTATGAGTGTGATAGGGAATTTTTGGGAGTGTCGCCATCTAGTATTCTTATTCCTAAGTGTAACCGGTTGCGTAACCATAAGTACATAAACTAGGGTAATTAATATCAGCATATACAAAGACCGCCGATTTTAAAAAAATTTAAAAGACATTATATAAAATATACGTACGATAAAACTACACATTTAAAAAATTATTGCACTTAATTTTCTTAAGGCAAAGTTTATATATTTTTCAAAAATTAATTCCTTGCGTATTTCCTAATAAGTTCACAGCTGCAGAGTATTTTTTTTTAAAGGTTTTCGATACATTTTTTTAACAATAAATAAATTTTAAGTGACTTTTCATGATTGTCGATTTTTTCTTATAAAATTCATAATTGCTACTGGCGCGAAGTGCTTAGTTGCGTGAAACGTACAAATTATTGTATGCATTATATTTACTTGAAGGCACGTTTACGTCCACAAAGCAGTGGGCATCAAACCCTCGACGGAATTCGCTGCCGGCGTCAGGTTTTCTTTGCACAAGAAATTCAGCGGGAAGAGGACCAGATGACCCTAAAAACAAGTTGAAATTTAAAATATATCACTTTTAATTTTAATTTTAGAAAATTATTAATTATCGTTCGATTAAGCTGATTTTGGGGAAAATTTTTGAATTTATTTGAATTAGCTTAATTCTAAACCAGGAGGAATGTATTTTATAAACTTTCCTCGATATTTTGATAATAATTATTATACAAATTATTTGAATGTGTGTGTCTCAAAAAGTACCTACCGGAAATATTTTAACATTTTATAATAATTTGCGATTGTACTTACAGACTGCTTTATTTTTTTTGAGTGTTAGTGCATTGTTTAATTTAAGACTTACTTTGATAAATATTTATATCGATCGTATTTGGTGTCTGTTAAAAAAAAAGTTAGAAGCATTTTCAATAATATCAATTATCAAGTGCGAAATTAAAAAAAATGTTTAAGTTAATAGAGTCCGGCAAACAGCATAAAAATATGTATGAGAAATTATTTAAAATATTTCACAAAAACACTGATTAAACGGCGACGAATAAACTTACTATTATTTTAAAGCACTGTGTTTAGTTCGTGAAACTCTGATTTTGAGAAAAATTTTTGAATTTATTTGAATTAGTTTAATATCGACTCTAAAATAAAGTAAAACCAGATTTATTTTTCTAAAAATCCAAGAGATATGTAGTTTACAAACTTTTTTAATATTTTGATAATTATTAACAAATTATTTAAATGTATGTGCCTCAAAAAGTGACTTCATATTTTACAATCATTTTCGATTATACTTACGGTTTGCTTTATTTCTTTTGTGCGTATAGGCATTGTTTAATTCAATATCTACTTTGAAAACTATTTATTTGGTGGCTGTTAAAAAAGTCACTACCATTTTCGATAATATCGATTATCAAGAGTGCGAAAATTAATTCTTAGTTAGTCAATAGTCGTGCAGAAACCATAAAAAACTTGTACGAATAATAAAATAACGAGAAATTAGTTCTAATTTTCACAAAAACACTTGAGTAAACGGCGACAAATAAACTTACTATTATTTTTAAAGCACTGTGTTTAGTTCGTGAATCTCTATATCAACGATCACAGCCATCTAGTTTAATTAATTATTACGTGTGTAGATAAGCTGATTTTGAGAAAAATTTTTGAATTTATTTGAATTATTTTAATATTTCTAAAATTAAATAAAAACCCAAATAAATTTTTTTTAAAATCCAAGATATGTATTTTATAAAATTTTCTAATATTCTGATAATTATTAAACAAATTATTTGAATGTGTGTCTCAAAAAGTAACAAATCTTTTCACATTTTACAATAATTTTCGACTGTACTTACGGACTGCTTTATTTTTTTGTGTTAGTGCATTGTTTAATTTAAGACCTACATTGAAAAATATTTATTTCCAAATTATTTGGCGTCTGTTAAAAAAAGTCGGCAGCATTTTCGATAATATCGATTATCAAGAGTGCAAAAATAAAGAAAAAAGTATTTAAGTTAGTGGCGTCGGACACAGAGCATAAAAAACATGGAAGGAATGATAAAATAACAAGGAATTATTTAAAATGTCACAAAAACACTGATTAAATGGCGACAAATTAACTTACTATTATTTTTAAAGCACTGTGTTTAGTTCGTGAATCTCTATATCAACGACCAGGGCCATCTAGTTAAATTAATTATGTGTTTGAACGAGTTGACATTGAGAAAATTTTTTGAATTTATTTGAATTAGTTTAATATCTAAAATAAATTAAAAAACCAAATTTATTTGTTTTTAAATTCAAGAAATACGTATTTTACAAAATTTTTTAATATTCTGAGAATTATTAAACAAATTATTTGAATGTGTGTCTCAAAAAGGAAATATTTTCACATTTTACAATAATTTTTTATTATACTTATAGATTATTTTTTTTTTTAGCGTTAGTGCAATGTTTAATTTAAGACCTACTTTGATAAATATTTATTTTCAAATTATTTACAAATAATAAAATAACAAATTACTTAAAATGTTTCACAAAAACACTGAATTGTGACGAAATGACGGTGACGAATTAACTTACTATTATTTTAAAGCACTGTGTTTAGTTCGTGATTGTATCAACGACCTTGACCATCGTTACCGTTATTTTAGTTTTTATTTTATTCGTTTTAAGCGACTTTCTAGCATGTTTTTACTGGAATCGAAACAGAATCAGTATAGTGAAGCGTTTAGTTTAGTTTTACTGTAATATTTAAACTGGAATTTACTGAAACGTCTTGCGTAGTGTGTATAACCGTTAAAACCTCATAAAATTATTTATTTCAGCGTTTAGCGACGGTACGGTGTGAGAACACATTTTTGAATATACTTTTTTTTCACTTGCCTGGATGCTGTCCAACATTTTCTGCGCCCTCGAGTACTCGTTTACCCACAGGGGCTTCTCCTCGTGGTTCTTCTTCAAGTCGCCGAAGGTCTGCACCGAATCCGTCGGCAAGCAGTGGAACACCTTCTCGTAAAACTCCGTGTTGAGACTTGCCGTTTTGTACCAAACCTCCCGATAGAAGTAATCGGACGTCGGATCGGTAACGTCCAGGTCGAACACCTCGTTTTCCTGCCCCAGGGTACCCAGGTGCTCCTTGAACAAATGCTTCCTCAGGCTACCAGCGAACTCCCCGCACGGGAAGGACTTGCCGTTCATGATGCCATCTTCGAAGGCTTCGTCCTGGAAAATTTTTGATTAGCGATGCGTCGAGCTTTAAAAAAAAACGGTGGTTTACTTCTATGATGACGGCGATTTCCGAGTCCCGTTTCCCTATGAGGGACCTGTCGTTAATGTTGGCGGAGCCGCAGACGACTATCTTGTCGTCGACGATCATAAGCTTGGAATGGACGTATATGAGCTCGGTTATCGGTTCCGAGTTTAACGTCGAGTGGTTCCTTAGACCGTAGAACGTTATGTATTCGGACGGGTCCTCGATCCCGGCACCTTTCAGCCTGTTTAGGATAGCATCCTGGCCCCTGAAATCCGAACATTAACATTTGAAAAAAATTCGATCAGATCCGATTCAACGCTTACTGTGAGATCGACGAGTAGTTCCAGTGAGTTATGGCGTGCAGGGACGTCCCAGAGGCCCCGCCGACTTCCCCCTCGAAGCCGGGCAGGAGCGGCAACACCACGAACACCCTGAACACCTCTCCGGACCTGCAATTTTAAAATCGCGTTAGAATAAATGAAAGTTTAGTACAGCTGACGGGACTCACTTGTGCGCCCTCACTATTCGCTTGTACAGGGCGTCGGCGATCTGGTTCCTGACGTTGGGGTTCCTGAAGGGCAGCGTTATGAAAAACTGGTTTTCTATGTAGATGTAGTGCTGCGCCTTGGTGATGGTGTCGATGTAGGCCTCATGGATGCTCTGCTCTACCGTGTCCGGCTCTAAAAAACCACAAGACCATGTACTAACACTGCGAAGGACCTGAATGGGACAGACAAGACAGAACATGTAATGCATCTCCCAGTTTCACAAAAAAAATGTGCGAAATGAATAAAATTAGTTAATTATTCCGAAACGATGGTAATTTCGCGTAAATGGGCATGCGTGTCAAAATAAAAATTTAGAAATAAAAAGAAGTTTCCATGTACCAAGTTTTTAGTAACTTTAGATGTCACAACCATTATTTTAGTCAATTTTGCGTTTAGTAACTTTTTTGTTATTAAAAATCCATATATATTTTTTAAACATTTAGAAAACAAAATACTTTTTACTTAGAGAGAAAAAAAAAAGAAAATTGTTACCTGGACTTTTATGAGTGGAAATGGTAAAGGGGCTTATAATAAACGAAAAAAAAAAATAAATGCGTGAGCAAGGGCGGCGGAGGGTTGATTTCGGGGGTTGAAAAGCTATGAAAAATTGTATCATTGGGATTTCTGGCGAAAGTTGACGTCAAACAAAAAAGTATCCAATACAAAAGTTGTAGATCATGTAAAAATCTACAACTTTTGTAGAGGTCACTTTTTAACATAACCTCAAAATTTCTGAGAAAAATGCGAAAAACAGGTTTTTTCTGATTTTTCGTTTTTTATTTCTCGTTTCCGCAAAAATAATTTAATTTTAACAAAACTTGGTGAAAGTATACCTTTCTCTGTCTTAAATAACCACAAATTTTTATAGATGAAAATATCAAGAAATTTCGGAGATATTAATTTTTTTTCGACCTGAAACACTTTTTTTTCAAAGAAAAATTCTACTTGGAAAAATCATCGTACAGAATTCTGCCGGTAATCATTTTTTTCGTTTTGACATATACTTTTTGGTGAAATACAAAAATCTGTAATGACAGTTCAAAAACATGCTCAAAAATGCAAAAAAAATTACTTGCAACAATGAATTTTTCAGTAATTGTTGATAATTTGTTTAAATTTAAAGAAAAATCAAAAACTACACCCTTCAATTGTACGGAAAAAATACAAAAAAAACTGTCTCATTGCTTGACCCAAAACTTTATTTTTGTACAGTATTGCTATAAACATAAGTCGAATAGTGAACAAATAAAATAAATAATAATTTTTTTTCATAGGATCGATTATTTTTTTAAATTTTGATGAATTCATAGATATACAGTGTGTCCAAGATAAGGATGGGATTGCATTAGGATCTAGGAAACGGTAAGAGATACGGGGTGGCTCAGATTAGAAAAAAGTTGTGTTTTTTTATACCTAACAATATACGGTTCAGAAAGTTTTAAAATTCCGGGTAGTTCCGGAGATATCCAGAAAACCTGAAATTTTTCAAAATTATCTAATTTTTTTCTGGCTTTATTTGAAAATAAATTTTAAAATAAATTGCATATCTACAATGCCACTTTTTTCGTTCTATATAATGGCGTCAACATTTTTGCAATCCGATGTTTCGTCTTCGAGGGGCCATTATCGGGTTAATTTTTTTAAATACGTCGCTGCTATTTTTATGACAAAATCGAGTCATTTTTAATTCTGAATTAGAGGATATTACTATTGAAATCAATTAAAAAGTTTTTAGCTAGGTTTTTAATTTAAACAAATTATCAAAAATTACTGAAAAATTCACTGTTGCGTCCTTTTTTTTTATTTTTTTGCAATTTTGAGCATGTTTTTGAACTGTGATTACAGAATTTTTCTTTGAAAAGAAAGTGTTTTAGGACGAAAAAAATGAAAATCTCAGAAACTTCTTGATTTTTTTATCTAAAAAAAATTGTGGTTATTTAAGACACAGAAAGGTATACTTTCACCAAGTTTCGTTAAAATTAAATTATTTTTGTGGAAATGAGAAATAAAAAACGAAAAATAACTGTTTTTCGCATTTTTTTCTCGGAAATTTTGAGGTTATCGTAAAAAGTGACCTCTACAGGAGTTGTAGATTTTTGCATATCTACAACTTTTGTATCGTCAACTTTCGCCAGAAATCCCAATTATACAAATCAAATTTTCATAACTTTTCAGCTCCCTAAATCAACCCTCCGCCACCCCTGCTCACACATCTTTTTTTTTAGGTTTATTATAAGCCCTTTTACCATTTCCATTTATAAAAGTCTAGGTAACAATTTTTTTTTTCTTCAAGTGTAATTTGGTTGGACTATAAGGGCTGGTAATAATAACAATTGAATATTTCAAGTGTGTGCAGGCAAGCTGACAGTATTGGAACACTATGCGAAATGAACGGCACATTACAATTTCTATGCAGAAAATACAAAAAATTATTTTATCAAAAATATGACTTGCAGTATACTATTTTGGAACTGGAATACAGCTGGTACAACGGTTGTAACGATTCAAAACTTACTACCATCAAAAATAGTCAAAATAGTGCCAAAAAAAATTTATCTGTGTTTTTTAAAAGCTAAATTTTCATACGCAAGCCCACCGAGATAATTCCACACAAACCGAAAGGAAAAACCAAAAACTCACCTGACACGTCACCTTGTGCGTCATATTCGGGAAGTAAACGGGCAACGTATCGTATCTATCGTAACTCTTCGGCATCAAATAGGGGTATAGGTCGTTCTTCTTGGCTTTCTCGAGCTTCGTGGCGTTCCACCGTTGAATAAAATGCCTCGAGACGTCCCTCGCCGCCGGCCCCTGCACGCAAACCCCCATATCGTGCCAAGGCATCCTAGGCGTCGTGACCCTATCTATAAAATCATCGAACGGCGAGTCCAGATTGGTGAAATCCTTCACTATGAAATTTACGTAGTCCTTCCCGATCCAAAATTTAGCCGAACCGTCGAGACTTTCGATGATTTGTTCCGGCGTTTGCAGATCTTTCTGACACACTTCCGGCCCGTCTGGTGTGTCCGGCTGGTCGGTACCCTCCTCGCTCTCGTGCGGGTTGTACACCAAGTGTATCAGTTCCTTGCCCTTATTTTTAATCGTGTCTTTGATGTCGTTCATCAAATTTTTCCGTTCGGGGTCGGGCGTGTTCAATTTCGCCTTGTCGGGCGCCTTGCAAGGCATGAGGAGGTCATCGCCGGGTTCTAGCTGAGGTAACGTACAGGACTCTTCAGGCGTGGGCGTATCCGGTTCTTGTACTTCGGGTAGGGGGGTTTGTTTGTAATACGGAACGGGGATCGGGTATATCACATCGCCGCCTGGGACGCTGGAAGACTTTTTTTTCAACGTGGACACGTCTAACGTCGGGGTTATGCTACCCAGATCAGTTAACCTGCAAGGAAATATGTCTGTAAGTTTCGTTTATATGTATTTGTTATCAGATTTTTGCCATTTGTACGCTTATGACAAGCACTGACACGCTCGAGACATAACGGGAAGTCAAACCACGTAAGCTCAGTCTTCTTCCCTTTTTTTTACAAGATAAGCAAAGATAGAAATGGGCATTTGTAAGATACAATTGGAACAATATGCGAAATGAATGACACATTACAATTTTTTTTTAAATATTTTATCAGGTTAAGAAATATTTTGGCACCGTTATTATAATATTTTAATTTTGATTGATTGCTTTTATTTAATAGATTGTAACTCGACGAAAACATGCAAAACGTACCTGTGCTTATCGTCGTCCCACCTGCCGTAACACAAGTCGATTCCGCCGAGGAAAGCAAACGTCTGATCTATGACCACCGTTTTTTCATGGTGGGCCCACAACAGTATACCAGCCCGCGCGTGATCGGGATGCCTCAGTACTTTAATGTTTTCCGATGCCGTTATCAACTTCTGTTTGCTATAGTAGCTGTTTAAACCCAGTGCCATTTCTACTTCTTTGTACAGTAGGATGTAAATTTTCACTCCTTGTTTCTACGAAGGAAATAAATATGGATTTATACTTTCTGTTTATTTCTTCGAAGGTACTGGATGGAGATTTTGAAAAGAATTGAACATAAATTGAATCATTCCTAAAATACCATGAAAAAACTGATAAAATTGTCCAGAACTACTACATCTCCATCTTTTTATAATCACATTATTTATTTTCTTATGGATATCATGTTAGATTTTAGAACCATTGGATGGAGCATAAAAATACGAGTTCAACGATATGTCACACTTGAATCAATCGATTTTATTAAGTCAAAAACGTCGATGTCATAATTTATTTAATTTAATCCCCAATTTAATCATAGTTGCCATGAAAAACATATGCCGGACGTTAAAAACGTTCATTTGTTTATCATGGCAACCATGATAAAATTAAATGAGTTATGAAATTAAAGTTTTTTGACTATTAATAAAATTGGTGGTCCCAAGTGTGATACATCGTTGAATTCATAATTTTACACTCTATACGTTGTTGTGTAGAGCAGTTATTTATGTGTAGATATTTCAATGCCAACAAAATTATGAATGATCTGTTTTTACTATTTGGTTTTTAAACATACCTACTTCTAGTCGTGACAGTATTTTTAAAAAAAGACATGAAACAAAATGTAACATTTTTTTAAAGACTATTCACAGTTGAAAAACTTAAGTCAGTAGCCTTGATTGCAGTGATTTTTGTTAAATATTTGCAATTAGATCCCGCAAAACATGCCCGTCACTCGTTATACTATAAATAAGGGTGTCGGAGGTTTGAGGAGTGTCGCTAGTAGTCTCTTTCCTAAGTTTGACAGATTGTCTAACTGTAAATATACAAACAAGGCAACAACCAATAAAAAATAAGTTATTAAAACAATTGAGTGTAGCATTGTCTACTTTACTTCTGTCATTTAGCTCTGTCAACTGTCAAATTACTACCAATAAAAAATAAGTTATTAAAACAATTGAGCATAGCATTGCCTACTTTATTTCTGTCATTTAGCTCTGTCAACTGTCAAATTACCAAGTTTAAAGTTTGACATCCCTAAAACTTTAACATTTTAAAAACATTTTTAGTATTCTTGTGCATAAATTCATAATTTTTACAAAGGAAAAAATCTATTTTTGACTAGCGAGACATTTCAAGAAAGTTCCGGGACTTACCGCTTTCCTCTCCAATAATTTATCGAGCTGCCAATAGTCGGCCACGATGGCGGGCCTTTTCAGGTAAATCTCGGGGCTCAGCCACCAGTCCGTAATGAACACTTCCTCCTTAGCACTCTCGATAGCGTCTGCCACAGCCGACATGTAGGTGGCGCCGTCGACAAACCAAGACGCGGTGATATTAGTCCTGATGGGAGCGAACGAATGGTGCGGATTCGGACTAATGAACTCTCGAGCTGTAGATCGGTCGATTAAAACATGTTTTTTTTGTGCGTTTCGTTTATTACTCACCAGATGTGGCCGCGACTTCTTTCAAGGCCTCGATCCACTCTTTACTCCTCCTCCTCGTCCAGCAATTGATCGTAAGTTGACGACTTAGGGTTTGAATTTGAAACCCGGTGTGGAGCCCGAGGGCGTAACTCCCGGAGGCAACCTCGAAGCCTTGGTCGAAGAGTACCACGCGATTCACCCGGCCTGTATCGGGGTTTATGTAGCCGAAAAAGGTGTCTTTTATGAAAAACCACCGTTTTACCCAACGGGAGCAGATGATGCCGCAGATGTGTTGGCACCTGAAACGATATGGAACGTAAAACGTAGTAGGTAGTAATAGAGCGAGAGGAAAGGTGTCAGAACATTACCTAACGCAACAGAAACAGTTGTAAAACCCAAAACAGTTACAACCGGCATAGGTACTTCCAGTTTTCTTCTTCACCAGGCCTTCTTTTCCCTTAATTCCTAATCCGTTAATAAACGATAAATGAGACACTTGTAAAAACTCTATCTAAAAAGTTGTCAGAATATGTATTTCAACGATTACCACAGAGCTAATGTTATTCTGTAATAAGCGGCTAAATTCATAATTTTGTTTAATTTTTTTCGAGATACTTACAGTGGCGGGATGATTCCGATAAATCGTAATAGAGAGCAAGTTGTTGAGATAGCTTTCTATCTGCTTCATTCTATTTCCTAAACGATCGAAACTCACTAGAATTTCTGGTTTCTTCGGAAATCTGCAACATAATTTAAAAAACGTAACTCGGTTATTTTACGGGGAAAAAAGTTTCTTACCTTGGCAAGGCACTTTTTCGTTTTCCTTTAGGGGAAACCGGGGCATTTTCTTTGAAACTTTTCCTTTTATTTTTGTGGGTTTTACTGGGGAAAGGTATATTTAAACTGGTTCTAAACAGTACCAATTGTTGGTGCAAGTTTTGTATCTCTTTATATCTTTTTTTGATCTCCCATGTATAATTTCCATGCGTTAAAGATATCGAGTACCTAAAAAAGATGTTACTAGATGGAGATTTTGAAAAGAATTGAACATAAATTGAATCATTCCTAAAATACCGTAAAAAAACTGATAAAATTGTCCAGAACTACTACATCTCCATATTTTTATAACCACATTATTTATTTTCTTATGGATATCCCGTTGGATTTTAGAACCATTGGTTGGAGCATAAAAATACGAGTTCAACGATATATCACACTTGAATGAATCAATTTTATTAAGGATCTCATAATTTACTTAATTTAATCCCCAATTTAATCATAGTTGCCATGAAAAACATATGCTGGACGTTAAAAACGTTCACTTGTTTTTCATGGCAATCATGATAAAATTAAATAAATTATGAAATTGACGTTTTTTGACTATTAATAAAATTGGTTGTCCCAAGTGTGATACATCGTTGAACTCGTAATTTAATACTCTATACGTTGTTGTATAGAGCAGTTATTTTTGTGTAGATATTTCAATGCCAACAAAATTATGAATGGTCTATTTTTACTATTTAGTTTTTAAACAATAATAACATACCTATTTCTAGTAGTGACAGTATTTTTAAAAAAAGACATGAAACAAATATGTAACAATTAATTCAGTGTGTTGTCATTATGTAGATTGAAATTAAATAGACTTACAAATTTGGATTAAGCATGTGAGTGGTCAAGTTCCTTTCATAATCCGTAATCGTCGCATTAATATCGATGCCTGGTATAAAAACATTTCGGTGGTAAGACTTAAATTTCTTGTAGTTGTGAATGCAGTTATAAGGAAGTCCATCGATTTGTTCATCTAAAAGAAAACTAGCATAATATTGCACGATCATTGGTGATTGGGGAAATTTGAAGGAATTTAGAGAATTTCAAGAGCAATCAGGAGAGATATAGTGGTAAAATCCAAGAAAATATAGGACGTAAGAAGTTAATACTAAAATTTTTTTACCTCGTCACGAACTAATCTGCTCTAAGACAGAAATTAAATAAGATATCCTCACTGATTAGATTTATTACCAATTTGTTAGCTTTGGTTTTTAAAATCCTCTTATAAATAAGAAAATCTTGATCGGTCCATACTTTTAAATATTTTAATCTTTAAAAATTAATTCTTATAAAACTCTTTAATTTACAATTTTATAAGAAAATATGTTTGTCATCCTAAAATTACAACTACCTGTAGCAGCTATGTATGTAATTACATTACATAACACAATAGTTCATTAAATTAGTAACTTTGCACGAAGAATAAAGAGAATCTGTAAAAAGAATTTCATAATTGTTTACCCTATTGCTTCCATTGTTATTGATGGTGTTGGAAAGATACTTAAAATTTAGGAATTTGACAGGAATTTCGTTAATGGCATTGACATTTTATTTTTCAGCTGTCAAAATCATCATTTAAATTAAAAGTTTTATAGTTAAAAAAAATTAACGATACCGTCATTTCAGCTTGTTTCGATTAACATGCAAATATTTAATAATTATTACTTTCCAACTCCTCATCCGAGTTTACAATAGCAACGGGCCCATCACCCATATCGACCAGTTTAATGGTTTCCGGTACTCCCAATTCATCGTCATAGTCACCATCAGACCCCAGACTTGGTCTTGTGAGAGAAAGCTCGTTGATTTCTCCATTTTCTTCATCATTGTCCATACTAAAACAAAAAAAATCATTAAGAGAATAACATTCAATTATTTCAAAAAAATTATTCTACCTTATTATAGTACTTTGAGACATTTTAACGTAATTTAAAATATTGCAATTTTATTTTGTCACAATAATCATAATCATATCCTTATCTCTCAACTTGATAATTTCAAGTAAATACAATAAATATGAATTATCAGAACTGTAAAATTTAGTATCTAGTTAAGATGCTCATAAGTAAAACTCAAGATTGGATTCCAAAAAACATAACTACTTACCTGAATAGTTAACTACACGCACTGTAGCGTAACTAAAAATAAAACTTAAAATAAACGGGCATATGGGATTGGTCTTAATTAATAAATAACATTTTCCTGGCATAACCACACATTTTGTGTGCTCGCTTGTCGAAGTTGATTATAAACTAGTTCTTAATTTCCCTTGAAAACAGAAGTTCGTTGAAATGTGGAACACTCCGTCATTTATCTCAACTTGATGACGGCAAAGGAATAAGTCAGATGAATCATGATTTCTCTTTTGTATGCAATTCAATTCCAGGTTTTATTAATTAATTACTATTCTCTTTTGAAGTCGTTTAGTAGAAAATAGAATACTTTTTATATTTTAATTTATCTAGAGCATATGCAATACTTTATACACGCAGCAGTATTTATGGTAATCTAATGGTCGACTCTATTTCATCAGTACTCTTCAGAGACGAAAAAGCAAACTAGGCAGGTATGTAGAATTACTGTTTTATTTGGAAATTTAAAAAATGCTTAGAATTTAATTAAACATCAAAATAAGCACTACAAATATATGTATAGAATTAATGTAATTCTAGCTGCATTACTTTAGTTTCTAAATTGTGTGGCAAACATCAACAAATTCACCAAAGCCTGCAGATCCTGCGAAAGATTTGTCATAAATATTTTGATTTATAGTATCAAAACACATCTTACTGATAAAACTCTGCTTAAATGCACCTCAAAATGTCCGAAGATCCTCAAATCAACTTTTTGGTGCAACAGTTGCATTAGAAGAGTGTTTCTCTGCGAAGATAATTAAAAAAACGAATGATTGGTTAATTTTTCGTCTATATCTTACCCTAGTTCCTATACAATCATCAAAGAAGGTCGACGTTTGTTCACAGAGCGTATACGAGGTTTTTGTTGCCTGCAAAAACAAATATTAGAAGTAAATTGTTCAAATCAGTACCAATCTTAGAAACGACGCTACAAACCTCGTACTTCAGTACTGTGGCCAAAACTAGGATACCAACCGTTGTGGCGATATATATCATATTCCAAATATATGTTTCAACATCAAACGTCAAGTGAGCTATATTCATCGCTCCCAACAACAGAGCTGAAAATTGTAGGTACGTGAAAAAATAAAAAGTGACCATACTGAAGGCTGACGCGTATAAAACATTGTTGACTGCGTTGCATAGTTCCGAGTGAACTTTCGCTATGGCCCACAGATTAAACTCGACTTGCTTTCTGGTGAGCGACGAGAAATCCTCTGACAAATAGCTGTTTACTAATCTGAGTCTTTGTAGGACCAAAATTCCCAGATATATGAAGTGGTAGACGGGAATGACTGATACCGCGCAAGGGAAGCTGTACGTGAAACAGAACTTAAGAAAGTCGAATATGGTTTTCTCCCACAATATGTATAGTGTTAGGTTCATATTGGCGAAAAATATCATTAGAAGTGAACCGTAGAGCGTTATTTTATGTATGAACGTATAATCGAGTTTAAAACCTAATCGCTTTAAAGTTTTTTCGGCTTTGTGGCAATTCCCGTACGCTTTTAAAAGTATGTTTGCCCTAGCGGGGAATATATTCAAGGTGAAAATGCTGAATATCATTTGAGCGATCAGGTAAATGTTGACTATGCTGTTAAAATGACTCTCCAGTTCGTCTATTACCGTCATGGCTATCGCTAGCAGCAGGAGGAAGGAGTACCCTGAAACAAAAAATAGAAATATATCGCCATATTTATACGTTCATAAAAATAAAACTAAAATTACAAACGGGAAATCTAAAGGATTATTAAACTTACAGGCAGATATTCCGTACTTTTGCCAACTCATGTTATAATAGATAAAATTACCCTCTGGTGACTTGATTCTTAGATACGGGGTCATCCCGAACGCGATATATATCATATACGAAGTGTCTAGAATGCCGTAGACGTTGTCGAAAAGTTTAAAATTGTCCAGGTAGTCCATTTTATTCCACACCGATGAAAGAGCACTTTTAATTCCCATTGTGCTGTATAGAATTCAATAAATAATGCCTTGACCGTGTTTTAGAATTTCTATCATAATTTGTCCAAACGACAATATGGATTAAACAGAAAAAAGGACATTAATCGATTATTTACTTAAAGGAATTACATTATATTATTACGTCAATAATTTAGTAATAATTATATCAATGGATTTTTGATGACAGATTTGTTTGTATTACGTTAAATTCTAAATTAGTTTTTGATTGCCATGCTTATTTCTACCATTAATTAATTCTTATGCTCAGTTATGTGAAACAAGTACTCCAATAATAATAATCTATTAATTTATTATAATCACTTTAAGTCAATGTATTAAACAAGTAAGAGGGAAAAAATCAATGATACAGTATTATTTCTTTATCGTATTTGAATTAAAATGATTAGTTTAATTTCCAGTTTATCTTGCAAAAGTTATAACTACATTCAAAGAATACTGAATAGAATGTAGCATTATCTGAGAACAGGAAACCGTTTTTACGTGTGTAAATGGTAGTTAATTCTCTTTAAAAATGTTTTATTCTATCCATTTCAGAGTTGCCGGACCTATTATACTGCCTACGTATTTATTTTTATGCCTGTAATAATAAGAAATGCTTACTTAATTACTTAGACCTCACCAATCGCTAATTTAGATAATTTAACGTTAGCTTTTACTATAATTGTTTTACTGATAAAGTCGCTTAAACTAGTCATGATAACTGAAGTGGAAACAGTAGTAAAATGAAGAGTTGAAAACATTGCGAAATAATGAAAATATTAACGTTATTTTTTTTGGCCAGTGCTCTACCATGCATACATCCCAATATCCTTGACGCTATCCCTAAGATTGCCAAGGCCATTGGTTACGACATTATTGACAAAGCAGGAGGGAACACCCGTTGTTCCAGCGATTTAAAGGTCCTCTTGAAAGACTTAATTCGAAGAAAGTTATGGGTCATCGAAAGTGAGTATCAAACCTCTCAATTTTTTTTTAAACAGAGTAGTTCTACACGCTGGTGGAAAATTGTGACTCAACTTAGGAACTACCCAGTACAACCCCTTTTTATAATCACCATTTCAGTGTTGGACGCCTCAGGAAAGATCAACAGTGGCTTCCTGAAGGGCAACATGTACGTGGTCGGCAATTTTGACCAGTGCCTGAGTATCCACGTGGAAAAAAACGATACAGTCATCGACGGACAGTACTGTACTGTTATCTTACAACCCAGTTCGCGATATTCAAATGACGCAACTGTCCTGTTGGATACGACAGTTGTAAGCAAACAGTCAACACTTTTTCAAAACATATCTAATAAGGTGTTTTTTTAAGGCATCTGACTATCTCGGCATAGAGCTAGGACCACATGGTAAGGAGATGATAAAGATGATGAAGGTGACCTTTGGACTGTGCTTACCAGCGTCGTGTACCATCGGGAACTTACAGTCCTTGTGGAATCACATGGAACACGTTTTTAGAGCTCCCGTTCATTTAAGCTTCGAAGATGTCCTGTGTAGAACTAAAGACAAACCCATCGACCCCTATCCAATGGACGAATACGTCATGTAAGTATCGTCGCTTATTAAAATTTATTTAGCAGTACAATACCCAACGGGACAAAGTCCCAATTACAGGATAAGATGTAACAGCGAAGTCCAGGAACACGACATAAAGTCTTTGAGATTATCAAAAACAACTGTTAAATTATTTGTATATTTCAGTGTTGGATTTGGTATTTATGGGTTCGTTTTGCTGCTTAGCACATTGTACGATATATTAATCCATCAGCATGTAGAAGGTAAGTTCAGCTCTAGAACTAATTATATTAGAGATCAATTAAAATTCTCATCAAATACCATCAAGAATTTTAAATATAAAGAACGCAAATTCGTAGATATACCTGATATTTTCGAGGATGTATCCGTCAATTAAAGAAACATGTCAAGTAGCACCAATTTCAGAATTTTTTTAATCAAAATAGTAAATTGTTATTTGATTCTTGATAGTACAACATAATAACGGTTTTACAGTTAATGGTATGCAGCAGGAGCATCTTTTGACAGCATTTTCTGTCTATAGCAACTTGAAGAAGTTATTCGCATTTCCTAAAAGTTCGGAGGAAGGAATCGGTTTGAAGTGCCTCAGCGGTATCAAAGTCATTAGCATGTTGTGGATCATCTTTGGTCACAGGATACTATTAAATATATTTTCACCGAATATCAACGCTATGTCCGTGTTTGAGGTAATTCTAATCGTAAATTGCAGAGTGACTAGAATTTATAATAATTATTAAGATGTACATAATACGTAAACCGTGTTTTTTCTTTACATTAGTGGTCAAAAAACATCGAGAACACCCCGATTATGGCAACGTCCTTTTCCGTCGACACATTTTTTGTTTTAAGTGGTCTTCTGTTGTCCTACGTTTATTTAAAGAACCAGCATTTGTTAAAGAGAACCGGCATGCCTGTTACATTGTTGTATACGTATAGACTGCTCCGGTAAGTTTTTAAAATTTCCCCAAAAAATGTGCGTTAAGGTGAATATGTTTTTTTAAGAATATCTCCTGCACTGGCTGCCACAATATTGTTCTACATCAGCATTTTCAAAAAACTGGCAGACGGTCCTGCGTGGTCTTTAATTTCACAGAAAGTTACAGGAAGCTGTTATAAATTCTGGTGGACTACGTTTTTTTTTGGTACAAACTTAGTTCCTATGCAGTTACAGGTAAGGCTGACACAATGAACAACAACGTGTGGAGTGGAACAATCATTTTATGGTGCTCAACAAAATTAAGTTTACTGCAAAAAGAGGTGGTCAATAATTATGGACTATTTTTTATATCGAAGTAAAAGTATTCAACTACAATATGTGTAAAAGACCCTAATATTAATAAATGAAGTCGTAGTGATTTTTTGAAAGAAAAAAAAAATTCCGCGGCTTCTGTTGGTCGTAGGATAGTTTTTTAAATTCGCGAAAAAATGTCAGCTTTCAAATGGCAATAATGTCGTTCCGATTAAATTTCAATGATAAGAAAAAGATCTAAATTTTTCGACCCTCAAAAAAGGCAAAGTTTCGGTAGATTTTTCGCATATTTCCAATTATTTTGCAATACGCGCACAATTTGCACAGGAAAGTACAAGTCTTAGAGAAAATTTTAAGCCCAAGATAGGTCACGTAACTGTATTATTGTATTATTTATTGAAACTTGAAAAAAATGTATATTTTTTTTCAAATAGCCCAATTTTTACAAAAACCATAAAATATTTTGCTATTTTACAAAAATGCACTTATTCTACTTGCCAAGGACTCCATATTCTGAAAGTTTTGTAAACAAATATTTTTTCGTTTTAAAAATATAGAAGTTTTTAAAAAATCCGATTTTTAGCCGTTTTTTTTTCTAAAATGTTTTCATTGAAAAAAACTTTTGCGAACTTTCGATCCATTTTGAAAATGAATCCCTAACATTCAGCTAGGGTAAAGTAGTTCAATCAATTCTAATAGCTGTTTTATATTGACAATTTATTGATCAATTAATTCATGAAGTCGCTTCATCAAGAAATTGGACAAGTGTAATGCACCAAATATGCTGTCAAATAACTTCATGAATTTATTCATCAAGTTCTTGACGAATTAGAGCATGTTCTAATTTTCGTCAATTTCTTCGTGAAGTTCGGAAGTACCAACCCAACAGATTTCCACCCTCAGATCAGTAATGAGGTTATGTTATTGGAATATGTAAAATTGTGTGGCGTCGTACTAGTTTTGCATTGTTTTTACTGATTTGTTTCTTACAAAAACTAATATTTATATAATATGTGTCAGAACGGTACCGCTGTTGTATCACTACAATTATGAGTGGAAAGGTGACATTTTTGGAATTTATTTGCTTCTTTTATTCATTGGTAGAACTGATTCATACGTCAAAAACTTGACAAAGTCTGTAGCAGTGTAAAACCACACTGTTTACCAATAAATTCGTGAATTAATTCATGAAGAACCTCGTCAATTTATTGATGAATAAATTGTCAATGTAAAACAGCTATAAGGAATTTTTCCTAATTTTTACGTGTTTTTGTTTACTGAACTAAATTTTAGGGCGCAAAAATCTAATTTGATTGGATTATTATCAAGTTGTGGTAATACTTATGTATCCTAAAACTTTGTTTAGTAAAACATGATATTGCGAATCTTTTTTTTATTCTAGTGCATAGAGCAGTCATGGTATTTGGCGGTGGACAGTCAACTGTATTTCATATCGCCCATAATATTGAAAAACTTGATAAAATTCCCAAAGAGGACAGTTTTAGCTTGCTTGGTAGCCTGTTTGGTTTCCGCAGTATATACCTACGTAATAACTATACAAAATCACTACGGTGCTATGTATTACGAGTAAGTGCTTATAAGATTGTATCCTGATATGCTTAAGTAAAATACCTCAAAGGAAGTCTAGTAATAAAAAACCTATTTTAGTCAACAAGTTCTTAGGATCTCTGAACACAATTTATTGTCATCACAATTTGTACATTCTCGTCTTGCTCTTTTACTTCTAAAACATGCCCTTTAGCTATGGTGCATTTGTTTCAGAGGAAATAAGGAATATTACCACAGTATCTATCTACCAACTTTTGTCAGAATGCCCGCATGGCTGATTGGAATAGTTTTTGGGTATTTCGTAGTAGCATATCAACAGATTACTATTCCAAAGGTAACGACAGTCGCTACAAACATATTTTTTCTGTAAAAAACTGATGGATCTTTACCTTTCAGTGTGTAAACGTGTTCGTATGGTTGTTTTCATTGGGCACAATGGCCTTCATCGTCCTAGTACACCTGGTATTCGCGAGAAACCCCTATGATCCCTTCAGATCTGCAGTATTCAACGCTGCTGCTCGACCCATGTGGGCGTTGTCTGTAGCTTTTATTGTTTTTTTGTGCGTAAGCGGACATGGTGGTAAGAAAAATCCTAGCTTTGTGAGAGGAACAGATTCAAGCGACAATCGTTTCAGGTGTAATAGACAAGTTCCTGTCTCTACCAATATTTCAAGTATTGGTGAGGTTGACGTATAGTTCATTTTTGGTCCACCTGGGATTGTTGTTGTTTTTAAAAGGACGAGCAAAGACTGCGGGATATTTTTCTAATTTAAATTCGGTAAGACACAAATTTTTGAAATAAGATAAAAACGATGGCAACGTTTCTATGGTATTTAATGTTATGTGTAACGATAACAATTAGAAACAGTTTTTTTGTGAATAAAAGCTTAATATTTCGAGACATATGTACCTACTTATCTTCAGCGATTAAACAAAAAACAAAACAGTTCCACAACTGCCTATCTCATATCTAAATCTCATGTCTAGAAATCTTCAAGTTATTATTTACCGACATGATCCTTTCTATTAAACTCAAACAACTGATGTTATTTTTAATTATCGTTTCAGGTATTGGACTTTACAGGAGACTTATTTCTTACGTTTATCTTGGCTACAGTGTGGTGTTTAGCCTTTGAAACTCCTTTCTTGAATATAAGTAAAATCGCGATGCAGAAAGGTAAGTAGATTTTTATAAAAAAACGAACACGTGGTATGGTTCAATATGAACAATTTCAGGCATGTCAAATCTACAGGCGAAAAAGGCAATAACACAGTATAGGTCTCTGACGAAGAAGATGAGGAAGAAAAAAAATTACGTCGTTTGCGTCTACAGTTATAAAGACATCAAGTCGAAGAAAAGTGAATAATCCTTCAACAATGTTACCTATAATGTTTTGTTTAATAATGATATTGTTTTATGAGAAGGAGTTTAAGTTTATAGTATCTTATATCATATATCCTGCATCCTATTTTCTACATCTTTCTAGATTATCTGAGAAAACACTGAGAAATTTTGTTTAACTCAAAGCTTTAAAAAAACCCATTTTTTCTTTTTTTTCGACACACCGGACTGTATTCGAAAGTCAATAATACACATTGTTGTAGTGATTGCTGTGCTGTTTTTCGAGAGTACATTTAATAGCCGTATTTCCAAGTTTTCTTTTGAAAATTTAGTTTAGTTATTTAGCAATCGCGAATATTATGATATGCTCATAATTTATGGCGAAACAAACGAAAATGCCCACAGAGCTTGTCAAGTGTAGCGTGCAAGATATCCTGAACGACATGACCTGGCAATGTTGCAACGCGTGCGAACGAATTGGATACGTCGCGCTGAAGCTTGTGTGCAAGCAAATGGTGGGTACAACGAACATTTTCTATGGAAATCAGCACTTCTCAAGAGATGGCTCCTTGCAATGTTTTTTAAATTACATTTTACTCGACACAAATCAGTGTGACATAAAGGACATGTGGCAAAAATATTTGACATAAGTTCATTAACACCCTGTGTACAACAATACGAAATAAATATTTATTTCTATTATTTATTTTAGCTTTTCAGCCACAGTTTTTAACCTTGAAACAGTTACCCTTATCTTGATTTATTATGATTCTACATACAACTACCTCATTTAATTTCTCTGAATCACACAATGCAACAGCATTTTTAATTATCACCGAAATTGAAGCAATTGTTTGTTAATCTAATTCCGAATTGGAAGAAATATTTTGAGACAAATATTTAATTAAGGTTTTAGATTCATGATATTACAAAAAATGTATTTGTTAAGTCATAGTTTGTGCTTTGAAAATGTCATTATGATTAGTAGAAGAACCACGTCACGAAGAAAACACAAACATCTATTAATTATTTACAAATTTCTTTATAATGTACGATGAGGATGTAGTGTAATAATACAGAGAATAGTCAGAAGAACAATCTAAACTCAGCTTCAGATTTTGTACGTAATACTTTATCAAAGTCAGTAGTTATTCTGCCTCGATGAAAGTGTTGATAATGATCAAACAATTTTACTTCCAAAATAAACACTTTTCGTAGTATTAATTATTTATACAGATTTAAATTTAAAGATAAGGAATATAATAACCACTTTTTAAAGTCACATGTTAACAGTTCCTCAAAGAATGAAGTTCGCAGTTGTTGTTCTGGTGATATGTTCGCAAAATGTGCAAGCCATCACGCTCGACTCGAATTTAACTATACCAGAACCACTGCTCACCGATATAACAAACTTCCTTATTGACAATGTTGGTAATCAATCGATCACCTTCGGAGACATCCTGGTCTCTGACATCATGCAGGAGGCACTCAACACTTACGGTTACGCGGACGTTGCTGCTGCAATAATCAGTTTGGATGAGACTTTGGGATTATTGAACCAGATGGGTCAGCTGCAATACGTTATAGATCAGCTTGCCGCTGTGGACGATATGTGCTTCCACCAGCTGCTTCTGTTTATTGGTGCCTTGAACAGGTTGGACATATGGGCTCTGAAAAGTGGGTATAAAGATTTATTACTAGCGTTGTCTTGTCAATAAATACTTTATTGTTACTTCAGCAGATTTACTGTCACCGGTTTATTTCAGTGTTCGATGCAACGGCAAAGATCCAGTCGGGTATCTTGGAAGGAAATATGATGCACTTAGGAAACTTCGATGAGTGCCTAAAAGTCGACGTGTTAGCTAATGAAACTCAAATAAACGGACAGTACTGTACAGCATTTTTCTCCAACATTGGAGATAAACCGGTAGATATTTATCATATTTCAGACATTTGACAGCGAAAAAATACTGTTATTACATACCTCAACTAACTTATATCAAAAATACAGGCAAGCTAACCAAAATTGCGATTTGAAGGCCCATTTAATTGGACTATTTGTCATTTACTTTTTTAAACTGGCTTTTTGTGAAGTATATGGATATTTTATTTTAGATAATGGCTGCTATGGCGGAAGATCCACTCCTAATGAGGCAGTCATACGGATTTTGTGTACCGGCTGTGTGTAATAGCTCGTCTTTAGATGCAGTATTTCGTTTAGTAGAAGAAGCTTTGCAGTCTCCACTTCATGTTTACTTTGTTGACGACCTGTGTTTGTCAAACGTTAAAACGAAACCTTTTTCCACCAAGGCAGTAGTGGCGATGTGAGTATAACATACACAGCAATTTTTTAATTCGTAGTAATCAGAAAGTTAAATTAAATAAATAATGATAATTAGAATGACAGTAAAGGTTTACGTGATTCACAATGGTGCAATAACATAAATCTTATAATCATTGGTCACTTTATTTTATGTTCATGATTGTCTTTGGTGAGCGGCCAATTATAACAGCTCTATATTATTACTCTTTTTTTTTGTTACAGAATATTTTTTGCTGTAGTTGGACTTGTTGTAATATCCAGTACAGTGTACGATATATATTTTTTCAAGGAGCAAAATCGTAAGTACCCTAATTATTTCTAGAAAGTACGTTTTATCTTCATTTTGCTGTATTGAGTACAGTGTGATTTATTTGAATATGGCGAATATAAAAAGGGTACTTACATGTTATGAATTTTTTACTATTTATTTGAGTATTTTGTTCATCTGCAATTTTTTTCACAAACTACACAAATAAATAGAGAAAAAAATTTTTAATAGTGTGTCTCCCAGAGACGCACTATAATTCATTTGGACTTAGGTATGGACAAAATTAAGTAGCGCCTCGTAGAAAAAAGATAAAAAAATAAAAAAAATAGTGTTTTAAAGCTTAAGTGGAACAGATTAAGGAAAAAATAATCACATTTCACCAGCACCCCATTTACATCCTCAAAATTGAGCCCCAAAATTATAATTTTGGAAAAAAATTTACATTTTTTGCTCTCTTGTTTGAAAAAAGTGTTTTTTCAAATAATACAAAACATTATTTTATAGTTTTTGAGATGAGGAGCAAGAATCCTATGTTTAAATTAAGCTAAAAAATATTTCATATTATGACGTTTTTAGCACAGATTTCCGCTCTTATGCACCGATTTGCTTGAAATTTGGACAGTAGATGGGAAATAGCCCAAGAAACAAAATACACCCTATGCTGATATATATTTTTACCCTGGGGGTGGTTTCTACCCCTTTGAAGGGGATCGATAGAGCAACTAATTTCAAGAAAAAAATGTTCCATATAATTTTTTTGAGAAACCAATACTTTTTGAGTTATTTGCGATTGAAAACTCAATCTTTCATTGTTAATTCATTTTTTCATAAAAAAAATATTATAAACAGAACTAAATTATTATTAAATTAAAATAAAATATCTTTAATTTTGTTCTTTAAAGATATTTCTAGCTGCTATAGAACCGAAGTTATAACGACTTTCATTTAATTAATCCCGAATAACAGCTTTTTTTCAATATTTAGCTTGTTTATTGGATAATTATCGCTATGTGAGAAAACAAGGCCCACATTTTACGTTGGTTATGAAAGTACAAAAGGCCTACAATTTGGCTTCTTAAAAAAGCTTCCAGCTGCTGCAGAAATGAAGTTATAGCGAGTAGTAAAATGTCACAACTTACCTACGAATTTATAACTTCGGTTCTATAGCAGCTAGAAATATCTTTAAACAACCAAATTAAAGGTATTTTATTCTACTTTAACAATATTTTATCGGATATGATCTCAGTTCTGTTTATAATATTTTTTTTATGAAAAAATGGATTTTCATTTGGAAAATTGAGTTTTCAATCGCAAATAACTCAAAAAGTATTGGTTTACCAAAAAAATTGTATGGGACATTTTTTGCTTGAAATTAGTTGCTCCATCGATTATTTTGACAAAATTTATTTTCAACCCCTTCAAAGGGGTTGAAACTACCCCCAGGGTAAAAATATATATCAGCATAGGGTGTATTTTGTTTCTTGAGCTATTCCCCACCTACTGTCCAAATTTCAAGCAAATCGGTGCATAAGAGCGGAAATCTGCGCTAAAAACGTCATAAAATGAAATATTTGTAAATTTAAGGGTTCTAAATTTTTTTTAGCTCAATTTAAACAATGGATTCTTATTCCTCATCTCAAAAACTATAAAATAATGTTTTGTATCATTTGAAAAAACACTTTTTTCAAACGAGAGAGCAAAAAAGATAGATTTTTTTCCAAAATTATAATTTTGGGGCTCAATTTTGAGGATGTAAATGGAGTGCTGGTGAAATGTGATTATTTTTTCCTTTATCTGTTACTCTTAAGCTTTAAAAGGCTGTTTTTTTAATTTTTTTATGTTTTTTTCTACGAGGCGCTACTTAATTTTGTCCAACCTAAGACCAAATGAATTATAGTGAGACGTTTCCGTCATATTATTATGTCACAATATTCTTAAGGAGTAAAAGTTGTTATTGTTACACTTTTACATCACAATCTTATTTAACACAAATTCAATTAAATCGCAAAATAAAAATGTCTTAAGGGACAAGATTTGATAATAATTATCCTTAAAATTTTGCCAGACTAATAAATACGATTTTTAAAATTTCAGATCAAGGACCCTGTTTACTTACGGCGTTTTCATTTTATACCAACGGACGAAAGTTACTTTCAACCAAAGCGTCTACAGACTCAGTGGCGTGCTTAAATGGGATAAGAGTTATCAGTATAATGTGGATTGTTCTGGGACATCGATATATGTATTCGGCACTTTTGCCATTGATTAATTTAGTGGACGTGACGGAGGTTAGTTATCTTTTCTTGTTTGTTATTGTAAGGGATTAGTTATCCAAATTCGATGTTTCTAAGGAAAATTATCTCATTGTTCTTCTAGTTTCAAACGCTTCCAGCAAGTGGAATAATCAGCGGTGGGAATTTGGCAGTAGATACTTTTTTCGTTCTAAGCGGTTTGCTGTTGGTGTACGTTTATCTTGTTCATAAAGAAAAAGGGAAAACTACCCCGCTTGGAATGTTCTATGTACACAGAATTTTAAGGTAGTTTCGAATATTACTGTTTTACACATCTTCCTCTCTACAGAGTGTCCTGGAAATAATAAAAAAAATAGAATAAACTAGAATAAAAAATAATTATTTTCAGATTAACTCCGGCCTTAGCTACACTAATTTTATTCTATGCTACCCTTCTGGAATACATGGTGTCTGCGCCCTTTTGGCCTTCCCTCGCTGACATACTACAGGGTGAATGCGAACGGAACTGGTGGGTGACTCTGTTATACGTTCAAAATTTTGTGAATTCTAATGCAATGGTAAGCGCCAGATAACTGTCGAGCTTATTTCGGAACAAATAATATTTATTTTATTAAAAATAACGATTTCAGTGTATTCGACATACTTGGTACCTCGCGGTGGACACCCAGCTATACTTTCTGAGTCCCCTGCTGCTGATTCCTCTGACGAAATGGCCGAAATTTGCTCTTTCGGTGGTGGGGAGCCTGATAGTTGTCTGCTGTACTCTCGCGTTTATCATTAGTTGGGAGAAGAACTTCGGTCCGGCGTTTTTCAAGTGCGTAAAAATATGTGAAAGATAGAAGCGAAATTGTTATTATTATGTTGTTATTTTTTCAGTATTAGCGATGAGCAAATGAAGTATTTATACAGTGCACCCCATGTTCGTGCTCCCGCATGGCTGGTGGGGTTCTTACTTGGATATATTTTATTCAAAATGAGGAGTAGGCCGCTCAAAATAAATAAGGTCAATATCTGTGTTCATACAGGGTGTAACATTGAATGGGGGCCATACTTCGTCGTGAAAACTGATTTTCTTTTAACCTTTTTTTTTTTGTAATTATTCATACCCCGCCTTTGGACACACTAGTGTGGCCTCAAATAAGGAGCGTGTTAGTTTTTTAATATTCGGCGCTTCGTTCACATTAACATAGAAAAATACGACTTTAATTTCCGTTGACTTTCTCTAACAGTCGTTTTTAAAAACTGGCAACGCTGATACTGTACTGATACAACTTACCACGCCAATTCCGGGTGACCCGGTTTCCAAGAATTAAAATGCTGTTTAAAAAGAGAATTTCAGATTTGTATTATCGGCAACATGTACTATTGCTCGTAAAAAATTGACCCCCACTTAAAGATACACCCTGTATATTAGGGTGGCCCAAAGAAAACGAATATTTTTTTTTTTCGTGACTTGTGAAAATATGTTAGTTTACATGTTTTAAGAGGCCTTTCAAATAATGAGCTCAAAAAAAAAATTTTTAGAGGTCGCTCAAGATTATTAAAAATT
Organism: Anoplophora glabripennis; assembly: GCF_000390285.2. Classification (NCBI taxonomy): domain Eukaryota; kingdom Metazoa; phylum Arthropoda; class Insecta; order Coleoptera; family Cerambycidae; genus Anoplophora; species Anoplophora glabripennis. The sequence continues at coordinate 199,406 of NW_019416538.1, read as the reverse complement.
TCTAAAATCGTCAAAACTTGAATTTTTAAAAAAATTTTTTTCTCGTTATTTTATCATTTTCAAAAAAAAATCTCGATTCTGAAAATTTCAAATCTATATTTTAATTTCTAAAGGTCACTCATAATTATTTTAACTTTAAAAGTAGTGTACCTAAAAATAAATATCAACGAACTAATATATTTTTTTATTGAATTTGATGAACAAAAAAATAGAAATAAATCACGAGACACTTAAAAAATTTCTCGAGGCAAAATTTACTACCGCATTATGAGTATTAAATATTTATAATTTTTAAATTTTTTAAAATTTAATTGTGATTTATTTCTATTCTTTTGTTCATCAAATTCAATAAAAAAATTATTAGTTCGTTGATATTTATTTTTAGAGGTCGCTCGAAAACAGGTACACTACTTTGAAAATTAAAAAAATTATGAGTGACCTTTAGAAATTAAAATATTGATTTGAAATTTTCAGAATCGAGATTTTTTTCAACCTAGAAAATGATAAAATATCGAGAAAAAGAATTAAAAAAAAATCAATTTTTGACGATTTTGGAAATTTTTAAAAAGCTCGAGCGACCTTTAAAAAATTTTTTTTGAGCAGCTTATTTGAGAGGGCCCTTAAAACATGAAAAACTAACATATTTTCACAAAAGACACGGAAAAAACATTCGTTTTTTTTTGGGCCACCCTACTGTATATAATCAAAGGTTTTGTAGTCAAATATTTTGTCGAAATTATTGCAGACTGTGCAAATTCTGCTGTGGTCAGCCTGTCTTGCAGTAATAGCAGGGATTTTGGCATACCACAAACGAATTGGGGACCTATTTTTCGATCCACATCGTTTAGAAGCAGCTTTTATCAACAGCGTACCGAAGTTGGTGTGGGCGATAGTGATCTCTATTATCATTTTCTTATGCGCCACAGGATACGGAGGTGAGTTTTTGATTATTTTCTATTAAAATGTTAGGTTGGGTGTAGATACTTATACTGCTGCAAATAGAATCTAATTATTAAAGTAATAATATTTTTTTACTTTTTTTATTTGTTTCAGGTTTCATCAACAGGTTTCTGTCAAATCCCATATTTACGGTGCTAAACCGTATAAATTACAACGTCTACTTACTTCACATGTTGGTGCTTGAACTTTCTTTAGGACAAACAAAAACCCCAACATACGCATCTCACTTTGACTACGTAAGTGGTTGGGTAAATCGTCATAAACGCCGCTGTAGTTAACTTTGTTATTTTCTCCAAAATCAAGAACAATAAAGTTCATTGGAGGTGACATTTATAACTAATCACCCTGTACATAAAAAAAATGTATTACCAATTTTTATCAACACAACATATATCGAACACAATTTTTTCCATGAGATTTCCCTGATTTGGTCTTGGTCTCTGTCAAAATCTATACTAAAAACAGTAATTGTCTGTTTTAGGTTTACTATTTTTGGGGTGACTACGTGTTCTCGTCACTTTTAGCTGTTGTGTGGACGCTATGCTTCGAGTCGCCGATTATAGCTCTAGAAAGATTGATTTTCGCTAGACGTAAGTATAAATTACTTGCAATGTCACACAATAGTATATACTTTAAATTCTTATAGCGAAATCAACTAAGCAAGTTCAGGAACTGTCGGGAAGCTATAATAATGCCGTAAGCGTGGTGGTTATTGAGAATAATTTAGAAAATAATGGAAAATCGAACATATCGGCCGAATGAGAATTCATCAAATGGCAAAGTGTCCACCCAAGACTGATTTACACTGCAGAAGGCATTCGCTTAGAACTAGAACATTAGACATACTTTTAACCTTAAATGTTCATAATTTATAACAAGCTGTAATATCCACAGTGGATAATAAAGATGTTTATTTTTTTCGTTATTAATTTTTACTTAGAAATACACAGGGTGTTTTAAAAAAACTGGACAAACACCGGTGAATCTACAATTAAAAATAATACGTTTTGCAAAAAAGGATCTTAGTAAAATTTCCACTCCTTAGGACATAGTCACTCAAAGTTTAAAAAAAATTGGAAAACCAAAAAAGGTCAAATTTTACATGAATTTTCTACGAATGCATGTGCAACTTCTCGAACGATTTTTTGAAAATTTGGAGAAAATAAGCGTTCCTTCAGTTATTTTGTGCTATAACTTTTTAATTTGACAAAAACTGAATAATCAAAAATACGTATCATATAGCCTGGTATATTTTAAAACGTTTACCTCTCTCTTTTGTTTTAAAACTAACCGTTTATTAATAAAAAAATAAATAAAGATAGAATTCCTAGTATTCCGAAGATTGAAAGAATAGTGTAATAGCCTTGGACTTGTTTTTTTTTTTTAATTATATACTTCTGCAAAAAATTAAGGGAGCAAAAAAATTTTTCGAATTATTAGTGATTTTTCAGAATGCTGTATCTCAGTTAAAAATGATCGTATCAAGGTTTTAAAAATAGTATTTTAAAGCGCCGAATGTCTAGTTTCCAGATTTCTTAATTCAAAATTTTTAGGAGCGATAGTCATCGTGAAATTCTAAGAAATAAGAGTAAACATTTTTTTTTTAATTTTTTGAGTTTTTTTTCTCGGTCCACGGGCTTGGAAAAATTTTTTACACAAAAATCATGATATGGACTTGATAGCCTGTTCATTCAGCTTTAATTTCTTTTTTTAAATTTTTCTCTACGTTAATTTGACCCGGAGATATTCGACTACGAATACAAAAGCATCCTTTTGGCTTTAACCATCGATATCTCAGCAACTAATGATCAGACAGAAAATTGACGGGCAGTTTCGAAATCTCGAATAAATTTCCTACAAGGCTATGTAGCGTTCTTGGAAGAAAAAAATTTTCTTTCATCCTCGACATTAACTTGAAAAAAGTGAAAAAAAGTGACTTTTTGACTTGTTTTGCTAAGTCGACCGCATCTTTGCTAATATCGATGGAGAGTCTAATGCTTGTACGAATTTTTACACCTCGATGTACCCCCAAAAGCTCCGTAAATGGGCAGATCGATCTATCGAACGGTTTTTCCGGACCGCTTAATCAAAATTTCAGAAAAATTTAAAGGAGCAAAATTTACATTTCTGAGCACCCTGTAACGTTCGTAAAAATGAAAAATTTGATTTTTTTTCAATTCTTTCACAATTGGGCATTTTTTGCTCATTGAATTTGAAAAAAAAAATAATTTTTGAAAAAAAAATTTTTTTTTTAATTTTTGAAAATTTTTTGAAAATTTACTCTTCTTTATTTTTTAACAACTCAAGATAAAAATATTGAGTCATTTTTGAAGCGATGTACTCTTTCCGTACCGTAATTTCCTTTATTTTGAATTAACGAAATTGATTAAAAGTTGATACCCCCAAGATTGGTGTAGTCCTCGATCTGCGAAAAAATAGTGCGTATTATCCTAAACTTTCTTACGAAGCTGAGCGACTTCTGGTGCGGATAAATGCCGTCTAGGCATGACAAAAATTAAAAAAATTGAAGTCTACAAAAACTTTTGATTAATTTTTTTCACTAGAATTACAAAAAATATTGTTAGTTTTGAGAAAAACTGTTGGTTGGTTCCTTTGAATCAAAGATAGAGTTTAAAAAAAAACTGTTTTTTTCACACTTGTTAGCTTCGTAAGAAAGTTTAGGATAATACGCACTATTTTTTCGCAGATCGAGGACTACACCAATCTTGGGGGTATCAACTTTTAATCAATTTCGTTAATTCAAAATAAAGGAAATTACGGTACGGAAAGAGTACATCGCTTCAAAAATGACTCAATATTTTTATCTTGAGTTGTTAAAAAATAAAAAAGAGTAAATTTTCAAAAAATTTTCAAAAATTTTAAAAAAAAAGTTTTTTTTTCAAAAATTATTTTTTTTTTCAAATTCAATGAGCAAAAAATGCCCAATTGTGAAAGAATTGAAAAAAAATCAAATTTTTCATTTTTACGAACGTTACAGGGTGCTCAGAAATGTAAATTTTGCTCCTTTAAATTTTTCTGAAATTTTGATTAAGCGGTCCGGAAAAACCGTTCGATAGATCGATCTGCCAATTTACGGAGCTTTTGGGGGTACATCGAGGTGTAAAAATTCGTACAAGCATTAGACTCTCCATCGATATTAGCAAAGATGCGGTCGACTTAGCAAAACAAGTCAAAAAGTCACTTTTTTTCACTTTTTTCAAGTTAATGTAGAGGATGAAAGAAAATTTTTTTCTTCCAAGAACGCTATATAGCCTTGTAGGACATTTATTCGAGATTTCGAAACTGCCCGTCAATTTTCTGTCTGATCATTAGTTGCTGAGATATCGATGGTTAAAGCCAAAATAATGCTTTTGTATTCGTAGTCGAATATCTCCGGGTCAAATTAACGTAAAGAAAAATTAAAAAAAAGAAATTAAAGCTGAATGAACAGGCTATCAAGTCCATATTATGATTTTTGTGTAAAAAATTTTTCCAAGCCCGTGGACCGAGAAAAAAAACACAAAAAATTGAAAAAAAAATTTGTTACTCTTATTTCTTAGAATTTTGCGATGACTATCGCTCCTAAAAATTTTGAACTAAGAAATCTGGAAACTAGACATTCGGCGCTTTAAAATGCTTTTTTTAAAACCTTGATACGATCATTTTTAACTGAGATACAGCATTCTGAAAAATCACTAATAATCCGAAAAATTTTTTTGCTCCCTTAATTTTTTGCAGAAGTGTATATAACAATTTTTTTACAAAAAATGACTGAACGCGTGGATATATATGACAGACATAGATAACAGATGAAAAGTTTTCTCTCAATGACAGACTAGATATCGTATTAGCATTGTATAAGTATTTACTTATACAATGGTATTAGCAAACAATGCATTTGAGATTTATAGGATAAATTTTAATACAAACTTTATTAACATTATTTTATTTTAAAGGTGATTATCGCAGAGTATTTTGAAAATAAAGTTGTCCTATCCTATCCTGTCGTTATAGAAAAGAAGTAATTCGGTTTTGATGAGAAATCTCAAACATAATTCACTATAAAAGAATACATGGTTTTGTTACAAATAGTCTCCTAGTTTTTTAAACACAACCATTTTCGAGATACCGACTGTTAAAGGACTATAAAAAATGTTATTTACTGTAATTGCGTCGGCTATTACGTTTCTTCTAGTTGGATGAGGATTGACAATATAGACATGATCATAATGTGTTGTGTGAAGTGAAAAGTTATGTAAGTATCTCTTTTATTGTTTGTAATTGTTTTGCTGTCGTATTTAAATCTTGTCTAAATCTTAAAAAGTCTTGTATGCCCTATTAGAACATAGAACAGAGTTTTACATAAGATGGAGGAACAGAAGGAAGAGCACGGGTAAAGTCAATCAACAATCAACAGAGGAAATAAAATTAGAAGAAAAGAAAGTCAACTTCTGCGTCTTTCTTCGAGTGGAAGAGTAATAGTGCAAATTCTCTTGTAATGTGATGCAATACATGAAGACACGGGTGCATCACTAAAATTTTAGTTTAATTGATACCTAAGAAAAATATTTGATAAATCTATGTGTATTCCTAATGTAATAATAATAATTTTTACTGTCTTTTTTTTAATTGAAATGTAATAAACTTTTATACTTTTGCAGCTTTTTTCATCTTTCTTATTCATATCTAAAAACTTTGAAATTTTCATGTCACATGCATAGTTCTGTATAAATAAATTTATGACTATACATTTTATTTGTTACTTTTCAAGTATATTTCTCATAGTTCATGTTTATAATTATTATCAATGTCGACATTTTTATCTAATTGAATAGTTATAATATTAGAACATAATGCATTTTTCAACAATTTTCAACATTTATTTCAAGGTAAAATAACTGATTATTGTCGCCAATTTTGGAAAAACTTATCGTGCTACGTTTGTTTATGATCGCTAATTCGTAAAAAAAGATCGTCTAACTATGGTTACAGTAAAACTTTGAGCTTCAGTTTGATTCATTTATAATAAAAATAAAGTGATTTTAACGTAGGTTTTGATAAGTTGAAATGGTCTCGTGACAGAACACTAATGTCTGAAAGTTTGCTACATGAGTGTCTGTGGTTTTCATACACTCTTAAAAATTGGGGTAAAAATCCAATACATTTGTGAATTTACACTACAGTATTACATAATAAGTAAAGTAAAATTAAATATTCTTCGTAATAATAAAAATATTTATATTTTACTAAGAAAGTTATGTGTTTTTACTTTATAATCTCAATTTCGGTAAATTTACACCGTGCTATTACCACAGTTAAAAAATTTTACAATAAAAATGTATATTTCATTTGGTTATGTGATTTTACATTAAAGGGTAAGTATATTTACAGAAGATTTAATGTAGAAACAACAGCGCGTCTAGACTAGCAATGATGCAATTGGTCAGACAGACCACGCTGTGTAGTTGTAGTAGTGAGTTGTGCGTATATTGTGCGTTATACTTATAATTAGTGATCTTTCTTAAAAAAGATAAAGGTAAGATATTTAAACTAATTTATAATTTTAATAAATATGTGTGGAAGTAGTTTACTTTGTCATAACATTATTATTAGGTATAAATATTAATAATATGATGAGAAATAACCACTCTGCCTCGACCAGCATTGAATTACTTCCACAATATTTTACTCACATCTATTTCATTATTAGTTTTTTCTTCATTCTAAGGGTATTAAGCTAATTCTAATCAATTCATATAGTATGAAATAGTTCTTTGATAATAACTGATAATAAGCTGGATGCTGGATATGGTAAAGAAATAATTCCACAGACAAGGATGGAATCAGAAGCTATCTAAAATAACAATAATCTACGCAAATACACATGCCTGATATAATGAAATTATTAAATAACTTTCCTAATTACAAAATTTACTCTTAAACATTAGTACATAATTGTAGGATTATAGTGTAATACCTTTACAATAAAATAAATAGTTTATTTTGTAGTTTAGACTAGGAGTTATGAAACTATGTTTTATTCGTGTTTATTTTATACGAAAAAAGTTCTTTTCCTCGAAAAGATATGGATTACTGTAGGCAACTCTTAATTAAAAAAGCAATGTCTTAATTGTTAACAATTAACGATTTTATTGACTTGATAATGTGTACCAAAAAGTGGCTAGTTAAAATTTAACAATATTAAGAATTCTTAACCATTGATTTGATACTCATATACAGGGTCATTCATTGAGAATGGGCAATCTCTAAACTGGACCAACAACAAAGTTGGAATTTTAATTTCAAATTTCTCAATAATTTTGAAATTTTCAGCAGAATCAACTCGAAAATTGGTGATTTTATGTTTTTTGGCACGAGAATTACGAATTTGATGCTGAATTTGCCGCTATCTGTACAGGTATTACTCTCTGTTACTTCAGTAAATCAGAACACATTTTGGTGTGTAGTAACTCCTGTTTAGAGATTGCCCATTCTTAATGATATACTTATTCTTAATATTTAAACTAACTTAATAACTTTTTTAAGAGGTCCAATTCTAATATGTTTGGGTTAGCTCGGCTGACTTGGAGGTTACATTACATTATATTTTTTGCTTTTTGATTAAATTTAATTTCGGATAACAGATAGTCAAAGTTGTCCACAATAAACATTATTTTAACAAAAACTTTCAGAACTACTTTACTTAAACTTTACTTTACTTTACTTAAATCCAGCGCTACGGAGTTAAATAGCATATCCTACTGGAATTTAATAAATTTATACCTATTAACGAAGTTTAAATTTGAAGTTAACAATAAGTACTTTATTATTTAATATTTATGTACAATAGCATTGCTGTTAGTGACATTTTATGTGAAATGTGTGTATTAAAACTTATTAACTGTTAATTAATAACAAAAGTTTAGCCAGCGCACAGCTCACTTTTGAATTTTTCTGCACAAAATTACATTGATGGGAATTGATTTAAGTTAGTTTGACACCTTTACGAAAAAGAAAAAAAAAGGTATGTATTATAATTTTGTAGTATGAAACTTAAATGTTACATTATTCTAAATTATATCTACGTAAAATTTTCAACTTACACCATATGCATTATTTAGTGAAAATACACTGCATTTCTACATGTAGGTGTAAAAATATCTCTAAGGCCCGGTACTTTGAGTCTCGGTTAAGGTTTGATTAACTAATCAAGCGATTAGACTGTGATTTATAAAATAAATCAGTATATGTAAAGTCTAATCAGTCTGATGAGTTAATCCAGCTTTAACCGAGACTCAAAGTACCGGGCCTAAATAATACAATTTTACTGTGTGAACCTAAAAAACACAAAATAGTTTTACAACACCATTGTAAAAATAGTGTGTAAAACAAAAATTTTACATATTAAAATTACAATTTTAAGTTGTAGAATTACAATTTTACATGATAACATTAATATTTTACAATGTAAAATTACAATTTTACAGAGTAAAATTACAATTTTACAAAGTAAAATTACAGTTTTACAAGGTAAAATTAAATTAGTACTTATTAAAATTGTAACATTATATATGTAAAATCAGACAGTAATATATGTATGGATCTATTTAAAATTACGATGTGAATTTACAACTTTTTTGTAAATTTATATAAGCTCAGTAATATTCAGGCACGAATCATAGGTAACAGAATTGCCAATGATTCGTGCCGTAATTTTACGTTTTTCAAGGTTTACATTTTTTGCAGTGTAGCTAATATTGTCAGAACTATTTAAAAAATGTCTCCAGTGTTGCTCTACTTCTGCTACGCTTTTAATTTATAATGAGTTATAAAAAGTAGGTAATGAAAATTCTACTATGCATATATAATGTTAAACGTGGTGTTGTATTATATCCTTGGCAGGACTTATGACCTTGGATGGAGCGGGGTGGAGCGGGATTATCGCTTTTCACCCACTCTACCGCGTATATAACTAGCGTGATTCAGGATTCGCAGTGCAATTATCAGTTATGTAAATAAAAAATCAAAATTTATACTATTTATTTTCTAATGGTTTCACCAAAACTTATCAGAGCTGCTTACCAATTTGTTAATTACAGCTATTATAAGATTAAGTCATAGAATAATGTGTCAAAACAAAACTTAATTGATTTTTATATAGGCAATAACAAGTTTTATTGTTGATATAAATCTCACTACTATCTGCAAAGCTAAACGGATATAATATTCGTATATTCAAATTGCAATCAGAATTATATAAATATGAGGCATATTGTTTATACGCCATATTTTTTTTTAAATCGTCACACAATTGAATTTGTAAACTAAAAAAAATGTAGTTACCTTGTTTGTGACATCAACAGATAAATATACTTAGATAAACTTTTTAATTGTTCACTAGATCTTGATAATATTATATTAAAAATAATTCGACGAAAATATAACTGTTACGTTTGATATACAGGGTGTCCCTGAAAATGATGTACAACGCTTGATCACAGCTTCCTTGGATGAAAACAAGACTATTTAGCCTAACTTACCTATATACAAAAGTGCACGCCTACTGAGATATAGCCTTCTAAATATAGAACAGATAACCTAGTTTTTTTCAAATAATTTGAAACCTGTTTTCCTTAGAAACTTCGAATTTGGTACACATATTTTTTTACATAAGGGCAATGTAAATATAGAATTTGGTGAGAATACATATACAGGATGTTCTCTTTCTAGTGCCTGTGCGCCACTGGCTATCCCGTAACTTTTTTGTATGTGCGCCAATGACGACAGAATTATATATATTTTAAAAAATAAGCACTATTTTAGAAGATTCTTTGTCTCTTACAAAATTTTGATATCGTTTATGGATTTCGAGTAAAATTGGCATTTGTTCCACATTAAATAATATAAAATCAGTTTAAGATAAATAGAACATTGTAGTACGAGGTGCCATATAACAAAGAAACAAATTCATAACAATAATTAAAAGGTTCTGTGTCAAGTTAGCTGTGATTTAATTTTAGCTTACTTTGTTTTTTATTGCAATTTATACTTTTGCTGAACAAACTGATATGTTAATAGTTTTGGGTTACTGAGAAGGAAATTGTTGTGCTACTGTTCGAACATATGCTGAAAGATTTCCTGATCGAAGAAGTCCCAATCACAAAACATTTGCTAATGCGGAGAGACGCCTTCGGGAAATAGGACGTTTTTTACCTGTAACATTAAATCGTGGATAATGTACGGCCGGAATTATTCAGCTGGACGAACAAATTTTGGAAAGGGTCGAAGAAATTCCTCAAGTAAACAAAAGGCGTTTAGCGGCAGAGGTTGGCTTTCAAAAAGTTCTTTTAATAGAATATTAAAAGACCAGTTATTACAGGTCACAGGTATTACAGGGTACATGTAGGTATTACAGGTTTTTAAAGGTCTAACAGGTGGATAGGTAGAGGAAATATTGCCCCTCTGAAATGGCCACCTCGATCCCCGGACCTAAACCCATGTAATTATTTCATTTGGGGAGCGTTAAGGACTACAGTTTAAAATAACTTTTCAGTAAATACAGAAAACGAATATGGGAAAGAATACAACATGAAATTAATGTTATGAGAGGTAATGCACAATTATTGGATAATTTCTAATTTTTGAAGAACTAATGTTTGCGTTTAAGAACAAGAAAGTAACTTTGAACATTTACTGTAATATTATTTTAATGTGATTACAAATATCAGTTTATTTGAAATATTACTGTTGATTATTACTTTATTGATTGATAATACTAATACCAAAAATGTGAAGTTATTTTTTTAATGTGACGTTTTTTCATTATTATTCCCTGCTTTGAGGCTGTAGTTATAAATTATTTTTTATAAATCGGAATTTTTGCCTATATTTAATGTATAAAATATGCGAATTTTACTCTAAATCCATAAACGATATCGAAATTTTGTAAGAGCAAAAAAATCTTCTAAAATAGTGCTTAATGTTAAATATATAAATTCTGTCGTCATTGGCATACACATAAAAAAGTTACGGGATAGCCAGTGGCGCACAGGCGCTAGAAATAGAACATCCTGTATATGTATTCTCTCCAAATTCTATATTTACCTTGCCCTTATATAAAAAAATAAGTGTACCAAATTTGAAGTTTCTAAGAAAAATAGTTTTCAAATTATTTGAAAAAAATAGGTTATCTATTCTATATCTAGAAGGCTATATCTCAGTAAGCGTGCATTTTTGTATATAGGTAAGTTAGACTAAATAGTCTTATTTTCATCCAAGGAACCTGTGGTCAAGCGTTGTTCATTCTTTTCAGGAACACCCTGTATACGGGGTGTTATTTAAGTACGTGGCCAAACCTTAAAGGGTGATTCTTTGAATGATTCTAAGGTGAAAAGTTTATATAAACTTAGGTCTGGTAATGCTTCGTTTTGAAGATACAGGGTGTTAAACTTTCTTTAAAAAATCGGTTTTTCGTAAAAGTCTTAATAATTCTTTAGCCGATTTTGTTGAAATCTGGCAGTGTTATTTATGGTAAAAAGGGGGTAATTTGACCCTAATTAGATTAAGATTATCAAGTCCAGTGGAGTCCTGGGGGGCACCTTAACCAAGATTTCTGATAAAGAAATGTGCGCCACTGACTTTTTTAAAGGATATGAGAATATTTTTAAAGTGGATGCGTATAATAAAATTGAAAAAGACTGTTTTATTTTATTATAAACTCAGATCTGTTACATATTTTAGATTGACATTAAAATTTGGGTAATTTTGGTCGTTACTAATATTATATTCTTTCTTTATTTATTTATTGCCGGAAATATTTAAACTATCACTTTTACAACATTTTTATGATTCGTTAGTGTAGCCTATGTTTCATTTAGTGATCATAAAAATAAAGTGGTATAATAATTGACCCAATAGATTTTAGTTCGTCTACTCATGCAAAAAGGTACGTTACATTCTGAAAAAAATAAAAAAATATGCAGCTCTTCTTCCGGAAAAACAAAATTCTTGCTCAAATCATTGCGCAATTCGAGTCATGCTGTACAAGGTAAAAGTATTTTTGAAGTAGGCATATATTTTTTATTTAAAACGCTTGTCTTTTAAGATTAGGAAGATGTTCTACGCCACATTGTTTCACTTTTATCAGTACAACTTTCAATTCTATTAGTGAATATCTTAATATCCATCAAAGCCACTCGAGATACTAATTCCTCTACTGATAATCTAATTGATATTTTCGACAAAGAATTATCTGTTCCAGATGTACCGCGTTCAATAATGTTTCGTGGACGACAGTTGCATTGAGACTGAAGAACGAGATGAAGAAGTGGATCTTAGTGGTTATAGGTCTGGGTGTGGCCAGTTGCACTGTCGACCATGTAAGGGTTTCACAGAACGAGTTTGACATACCCGATTTGGGAGAAATTTGTTCGAACTTGAATCTTGAAGGGGTTAGTGAAAAATGTGCAGAGCAGCTGGATGTTGTTTGTGCGAATGTAACATTGTTGACGACCAGTAAGTAAAAGAATTACTCCTTTCCCCCAAATATAAACACTGTTGTATATATGACAATTAGATGGATATCTTTCTACATATTATTTAAAAAAAATTGTTTTATATACTCGTACCTTACACTATGTGTTAATATTTGATAGAAAACTAGAGATCTTTAAAAATACATTGTTCCCACAAGAAGATAGTTATAATTAAAGATATTTTCATCGCGAGATCATATTTTGCGTTTTTGTTTTTATTTAATAATGAATTTATCAGAAACCACATCTAAAAGCTTCAAAATATTCAAGTGATCCTTTGTTAAACTTTAATCTAGATATGTGCAAATTATAACAACATTTTCAAATAAATAATTTCTACAATAGCATTTCAGTTAGGTCTTAAAACAAAGAACTGTTGTAATGTTAAATAAGAATTTAGATATAATTATTTACATATTTTTGGTGCTTAAACTCGCCCGTATTTATAGTACTGTTGGACTATTAGTATATATAATGAATGTTACCAAAATGCTGCCACAGCATCACAATTGTCTACCACGAGACTCTTTTGTCATTTCATTCATCAGCTAGTAGATTTGCTTACGTTGTTCAAAGAGCCAGAAAAAAGAACATTTCGATAACTTATTATTGAATTCTAAGTCGTTTTTAAAGGAAAACTCCGGCTTGACCAAACATGCAACGTAAATTCTTAAATATCTTAAACTATAGAATATATTTCATGTTTCATGTTTGAATCACTTGTATGACATAACTATGCGTTAATTTTTATTTCTTCAAATTAAATTTTAAATGCTGATTATAACCACAGTCACTTTTATACCGAATAGGTATTTGTTTTGTGTTTGTTTATAGACATTGTAACAATCATCACGATATTCCAGATTTTTTGAGATCTGCTCTCAATTTTTTCATTTCAAATCAAATATCTACCTCGTTCTAATTTTCGTCAGTAAAAAATAGGTCAATTCACTCAAATATATTTGTGATAATAATTTTGTTTATTTTAACGCTGTTGCATCAATTTGTTTGTGCTATGCAATAAGTTCTCTTAAGTTATCGATGTTGTTTCATTGTCTCAGCCTGTTGTTGGAGACCATTACGCTTCGTTAAATAGATACAGGGTGTTAAACTTAAATGTTTTTAATTTTTTTAAATAATTTAAAAACTAGTTACTGAAATAATTTGAAATTGGGCACATGTATTTATTTAAACACTGTCCACAATCTGAGGGTTTTTCCTAAAATTTACATGCTCCACTTTTACTTAATTGACATGATAATCAATAATCATGCGGCTATTTATTCGAATAAAGAAATTAATAACATTTGTCAACATTTTAATAAATTTCTTTGAGTTAATGCTCAAAATACCTCCATTTCCACTAACACACGACATCTTTTTAATAAATGTTATTTGTTCGAAATGTATTGTTGCTTGAATCCGATGAAAAACATTATTTATTCTTTCTTCTAACTGCTCAGAATGTCAAAGTTGCTATCGCAGCCCACTATGTAATTTTAAAAAGCATTATATTCGACTATCGAAGTGTGTTCTGAGTTCGTTTTTTAAGTTTTACTCGAAAATTAGTATTTTTTTCGAAAAACGTAAGAGGGTAAAAATTTGTAGAAAATTGAAAGTTGAATCCGAAAATATCATGGTTGTTACCGTAAAGCAGTGGCGTACTATTTTATTTAGAAAAATATGCCATCGATACCCTGTATCTCCGCTACTGGAATATGTAAATTTTTGGAAAAGGCCTCAGATATTGGACAATGTTTACATAAATACATGTGCCCAGTTTCAAATTAATTCAATAACCAATTTTTAAAGTAATTAAAAAAATTAAAAATATTTTTTCTTTATACGAAAGACCCCTTAAAATTCACCAAAGAATGCGAGGTTTCATTTTTGGTCACCATTTGTGAATCACCCTGTATATTGGAAATGAAATTTAGATATCTGCTAGTGTGAGTTGGTTTTCTATAAACACTCGTATCTAAAGAATTGCCATTTTTTTAATTGTGTGTACGATACAATTGCAATTTGGCAAATTTCATTGTTCAAAAAATTGGCAAAATTCCCAACAAATAAAGAAAAAAAACGAAGACTAGCCACAAATAAGTACCTTTAGACAATATTTCGTCTTTCTTTAAAATTACCCATTACCTACTCATTTTCCAGTGGCAGTAAATATAAATAAATAAAAATACATCTATCATTATTATCTGACCGTATTAAGATTGAAATGTCTACTGAAACCTGTCTCACTTACACTTTTATTGACGCTCTATAAATATATTAGTATATAAGATCTAAGAAAAACTTAAATGTCGTAAAACGTCTGGCTTTCATGGAGCCATAAATTATGGGAGTTGATTGAAGAATGATTAATTAATGCCTCGGTTGATAAGATTAAGGAGAATTCATAATTCCAACGCATACGTACACATTTGGGTCTACCGTACTGAGATAATATGTTAAAAGTTAGGGATTAAAAATTCGAAGGGCAAAGATTAGGACTTGTGACTAAATTTCAAATTCTAAACAAAACCATCAAGACTTATGATTCTTTTGAAGGTGTGCTATTTATAATTTTCACCAAGACTATCTGTGTCCTGTTACAGTCGTCGAAATTTAAAATTTGGTTACGATTTCCGGTAAACAAGAAAGTCGTCGTTGAAGTAATTGCCTTTGGACAGTGATTTTCAAAATGAACATGTAAAAATTGATATTTGAAATTTTAATATATGATCTCTTTCATATCGCCAATTATACCCGAATATTAAATACCTATGTGTAGACTTTTAATTTCACTTTTGTAAACGAATTTTGTTACATGTTTCAAAATTTTGTAGTCTTGGACGCTTCCTCAAAATTTCCGTATCCAGGCTTAGGCTTCGCCTCAAAACTGAACTACGGCAACTTCGATCAGTGCCTTACAGTCGATCACACTTACGAAGGAGGGAGGATTTTGGGAAAGTACTGCACTGTAGGTTTAGTAATTCCTGACGTAAACGACAACATATCCGACCCAACCGTGAGTATTCCATCACGATAGTAAACAGTAATAATGGTGGTGGGTATTTTCCAGACGTTCTACAGACTGTCAATGTGTAGACCTGACGCTTGTAACGCCAGTGATTTTAACGCCATGGCCCAGAACATGATTGAAGGGTTTCCGGAACTTTTCCAAGACATCATGTGCCAGACAACGGAAACTAATAGTACCCTCAGTCCTGGTAGTATTGCCGTAGTGTAAGTTTATTCTATCAAAAATTCGCAATAATTCAGTTAGTTACACCGAGAAAACAGTTTCTTTGTTGTTATTTACAGTATACAAATGCTGGTATAAGATTTAAGACAGATAGTTCAAGCATTATAGAGAAATGCTTACAGAAATTATTACCTGGACAAAAAAAAAATATGACCGTATAGGAAATTAAATTTTAAATTGAGTTTTTTGTTCTTTAAACTCGATCCAAAATGGCGAACATGGTTAAAAAAATCGCAAAGTTGCAAAAAACGGTTTTTCCAAAATAACTAAAAAAATATAGCACCGATTGAAAAATTTTAAATGCGAAAGTTGTTTGAAAAAAACATACCCAAAAGAAGTGCAACTTTTTCAAGGTCATTAAGATCCTTAAAATTAATAAAATCGTCAACATTTTTTAATAGCATGATAAAATAACTCTTTACGAAGAAAATAAACCGAAAATCGTTACTGTAGGGCTATCCGCTGAGAAGATCTAGTCAATTTTCGAGAGCGTCATTTTTTAAAAAAATCGATATATCTCGAAAAATAATTAATATTTTTAAATTTTTCAAAAATGTACTTTTTTGGCTTGCCGCGGGCTATGCTTGCAGTAAATAGCAAATATGGGAACGTAAATGCAAACGAGTTATAGAAGAAAAGAAAAGAGAAGATTTTTAACGGTTTTTTCGATATATCTCGAAAAGTAACAAAGCAATCGATACTTACAAAAAAATCTGTCGATAGATCTTTTTAAAACCTACAACTTTCTCATTTAAAATTTTTCAATCAGTGCTATATTTTTTTAGTTATTTTAGAAAAACTGTTTTTTGCAACTTTGCGATTTTTTTTTAACCATGTTCGCCATTTTGGATCGAGTATAAAGAACAAGAAACTTAATTTAAAATTTAATTTTCTATACGGTCATATTTTTTTTGTCCAGGTAATAATTTCTGCAAATTTAACATTACTCCTGGATAGAATGCTTGGACTAAGAATAACAAATATCAAAACCATTGCATTGCATAACTTTTTGAAGTTAGATTAGATAGTTTTTTATAAAATGTTTTAAGTTAGTGAGACTAGAAAATAAAAACGAATTTTGATTAGATAAAATATAAATTTTATTATCACTTCCAGTGCCATATTTGGTTTCTTTATATGGCTTATGGTCATCTCAACAACATATGACATTTATATCCACCAGAGCCATCTTGGTAAGTATATAATCAATTCTAACGCAGACATCCTGAACGTTAAGTCATTTTCAGAACACCATCATCCCTTATTAGTATCATTTTCCGTCCTTTCGAACGGTAGAAAATTGCTGCACATTTCGAGGCATTCCAACAATAAGGAGCATATCGAGCCATTCAACGGACTGAGGGTGATCAGCATGATGTGGATCGTGGCTGGCCATGGATTCGTGGGGTGGCAGGGTGTGTCAGTAACGGACAGGAATAGGGTGAACAACGTACGTGAAGTGTTTAGCGTGTCTTGATTCGAATTCATTATGACTTATTGCAGTGGCTGGATAATTTTTATGCGGTGTATATTTCTCCATCGCATCTCGCTGTGGACACGTTTTTCTTCATGTCTGGGTTCTTGCTGGCCTTCCAGTATTTGAAAAGAAAGGGAAAACCGTTGGTAAATCAAATATTGTCCGTGCCGCAGATGTACTTACATCGTTATTTAAGGTGAGCTATTATTTTTAGCCATACTGTAGCAGAACAGTTAAATTAATGGAATAAAAGTTGAGTTTAAGTTAGAATAGGAGCTGGTACAAGAAAAGAAAACTGTTAAAAATTGGGATAGAGAGAAAGGACAAATGAGAAAATAGATTCACAAAATTAAAACACAGAAAATTTAATATAATGAAAAATTATACGCTCATGTAATTAATAAGTTAGAAGAATATTTTATAGTACAATATCTTAACAGTCCCTGGAGAAAAAATTGATAATATCCATTTCTAAAATAGAGAAAGCTAAGTTTGGTTCCATAAAGAGAAAATATACATGTTGTAGATAAAAAATGTCCCTTACGTAACATGCGATACTTGAATAATACTATACAGTGTTCTTCTGCCTCAGCTTTATGTTTAAAATATACATAAGATATAAGATATAAGATAAAATATATATATATAGATAAAATATACAATAGATAATATCGAAGGGCTTTTAAGATGTCACAAAATCCATGATGATATAATATTAGGAACACGATGTATTTTATTCTGCTTTAGGCTTACTCCAGCAATGCTTATGTTATATCTAGTCGCTATCACTTTTTTTAAAAACATGGGAGATGGACCTTTGTGGTTGAGTACCAACGAGTTGGTAGCAACTTGTCGGAAGTATTGGTGGCCATTCTTCCTTTATATCCAAAATTACTATAACTACGACGATTTGGTAAGTAGCAGTATAAATGTTGATTGACGCATTTCTTTTTATTAGAATTAATTTAATAAATGTTATTTATTGATGAAAGTTATCTTTATAGACGATGCAAATTACAATAAATTTACAAATACGAATTGTTTTATATCATTTGCCGGTTTTTTGTAAAATATAGCAATTGTAATATTACTTTATATTATACATATACTCTATAAAATTTAGTTGAGTTCAACATGAAATACTACAAAAGTGCCTCACAACAAGTTTTCGTATAATATAAATACAGGGAAATATTTTAGGGGGTGGTTGCCGAAGTTATTTTGTGAAAAAGAGTTCATATAAACGTATGTCGAATTATGCTTCGTTTCCGGGATACAGATGTTTAAATTTTAATTTTTTATTTATTTTTAAAATACAGAGTTTTAAAGATATTTACTTGAAATTTGGAAAACGCTTTAGAGGAATAAATGTGCATTTTTTGGGGTGATCCGAATATTTCTACTTGCACCAGGGGCGTTCGTGAGAGAATGCCACAATTTCTTTAATAAAAAAAAATGACAAGCCACTGGTTTTTCCCAGTTTAGATTTTTTTTTTCGAAATCTGCCATCAATTCTGAATGAAATTGGTCACTTCAATTTTTTTCGTAGGATGCACAGTTTTTGAGGAAACAATAAAACATATTTTATTGCAAGTTGTGTATTTTTAATTTCTATTGATAGGTTACTGTCAATATTTCTCAATAAAGTACAACCATCAAATTTCGAGTCAATATCTTTAAAACTCCTAATAGATAATAAAAAAATATTTTTATAAAATTCTAACGAGACCGACTTATGAATCGACGTGCCATTTAGCGGTTTTTAGCAATACTATATGTGTAATTTTATAGATATCTACGAAAATTAAAATTTCGATAATTGCGGTTTATGTAAACAAGAAAGATGTTGATGAAGTCACAGCCTTACAAAATAATTATTTTATATTAGAAGGAAATGTTATTTATTTAAACTATATTTGTACTAAATCAAAATACGCATTTCTCAACTCAAATGTACTTAACATTCGTTATTTGTGTTTTGTAATCTATTTTTTAAATGTTTAATGTACTATAGGGTATATGTTTACTAAGAAAAAAGTGAAATTTTAATTTTTGTGCCCTCAAGTGCATTTTTCTATTGTAAGTTAATTATCTAGGTACTTGTGTAGTAGTTATGTACAAACAATATAAGAAATTATAACAATTTTGGCTTGACAGGTTTGTTGACTGAACTGATTTACTGTTAACTACTTTATTTTTCAATAATTAGCTAATTATTTATTTGTTACATTTGCTATTTGAGTAATATAATTGATTTTCTTTTTAAATATTGCAATTCTCAAACACTAAGGATTTTCTTCATTAAGAAAGAAATTAGGGTTATGATTACTGTAATATTCAATTTTAATTTGTTCATAAAACTAGTGCGCTAACATGAACGTAAAGAGATGGATTTAGAAAAAAAACTTGTAATATTTAATATTCGTAATTTTGAATGATTGAATTTCTGGAACGATTTACCTCACGAATTATATTCCGAAACTAAAATATACAGGGTGTCTCATAATTAGCTGCTTTTGATGAGCAATTTGATGGACTAATCCATTTATTTCCACAAGGTCCATTGGGGTGGGTACGGGGGGGCCCTTGGTACTTTGCGTGTGTAACTTTTTCATCTTTGACTTTTTAACAAATTGGACAGCAAATTCCGTTTTCCCGAACTGTTTTACGTTAAAAAGGTACTCTTGTTTCAAATCGTTATCTTTAACGGTTTCTGAGAAAATCGCTCTTGAATTAATCCCACTTTGGTCAATTTCATAGTAATTTAAACAAAAAAAATTTTTTTGTTTAAATTTAATCTAATTTTAATAAAAAAATAATAATAAAAAATTAAATTAAATAAAAATTAATCCTTTAAATGGAAAAGAGAGGAAAGGAAAATTATTATTATTTTTTTTTGTTTAAATTACTATGAAATTGACCAAAGTGGGATTAATTCAAGAGCGATTTTCTCAGAAACCGTTAAAGATAACGATTTGAAACAAGAGTACCTTTTTAACGTAAAACAGTTCGGGAAAACGGAATTTGCTGTCCAATTTGTTAAAAAGTCAAAGATGAAAAAGTTACACACGCAAAGTACCAAGGGCCCCCCCGTACCCACCCCAATGGACCTTGTGGAAATAAATGGATTAGTCCATCAAATTGCTCATCAAAATTTAGCTGTGTATACCAAATTTCATTCATTTATCACAACGCGATTGAGAGATATTGCAAAAAAATGATTTCCATTCCTCCCTCTTCAATGGGTCCCTGTGCCCTTAGGAAGCATTTCCGGACCCATGTTCATATGAACTTTTTTACTTAGTTTTGATCATAGAATCGGCCTGTTCAGGGTTGGCAGCTAATTATGAGACACCCTGTATACACAGAATAGGTACACATTAATAATGTAGCTTACCCATTTTTTTTTAGTGTCTCACCCAAACGTGGTACTTATCCGTAGACATGCAGATGTTTATATTATCCCCAATACTGATGATACCCCTAGCCGTTATTTTGAGAGACTCCTTTAAATTTCTAATGTCCATGTTTCTCCTGCTCGCTTTGAACATTTTCTTCACCTTCATGCCCATGGTAATTAAATTAATTTTCCCGGAATACGATAAGTGAGTATACCACTCCAGACGCTGGACATTTCGAAAATACGTGTCTACTTAATTTTAGCGAATATGATACTCACTCGAGACTGATAAACTACGGTGTTGGCATTATGCTTGGAACGTTTATGAGGGAGAAAATCGACAAGCCGTTTTTGTACGTAATCAAGGAAAAAGCCAAGCATGTGAGTATGGCCTACAATGATTTTTAGTTCGTTAGACCTTAAAAAAATGGAATAGGTACACGAGAAATTGGTAATCGATATTTTTAGCTTACAAACTTGGCTATATGGGCAGTGATCATTCTCGGATTGTTGGCTTCGTTGATATCTTACCAGTTGGTTGAAATGGGAAAGGATACCACCACTATAAATGTGTTCCAGTCACTTGTGCGTCCGGCTTGGTGTATCGGATTAAGCTGGGTAACATATTCTTGCTATCACGGATATGGAGGTACATACAATGCATTTATTTTTCGATTCTGAAGAACGATTTGGGATAATGAATATAAAAATGACGCAAAACACACTACGGCGACGATCAGATGATCAGGGGGAATTGTGAACATTATTTTTAGTAAAATTTTTGTCCGTTGAGCCTATTTACGAAAGTACGGACCTGCAAATTTCTAAAATAAAATTCGAAATAACTCCCAAATGGTTTAAAATAGAAGCCTGAAACATAATTTAGTGGTATTAGAAAAATATAAAATAACATTTATATAAATAAAAACAATAGAATCATGCATTACTTTTAGGTTTTGTGAACTGGATACTGTGTAGACCAATCTATCAAGTCCTAGGGAGACTCACCTACTCTATATACTTAGTCCATGGATTAGTAATAGCCTACTATGTTCTAGTGACAAAGGTGTCGTGGCATTTTACAGATTACAATGCCGTAAGTATCATTATTAATCGCCTTGTAACCTACATATAAATATTATCTTATTTTCCAGTTTTACATATTCTGTGGGCATTACGTAATGTCTATACTTGTGGCAGTTTTCTGGACACTGGCTTTTGAGTCGCCTTTGATTATAATTGAAAAGTTTTTGATGGGAGGAGGTAGAAAACCTAGAACTGGTAAGTGAAATGTTTCGCATAGTGATTTTAGAAGAGACGTTTAACTTTTATTTAAATTCTTTAGTTAAACAAGACGTACCACAAAGTGAAAGTGCTCCTCCCATTCAGAATGTCCAGCAAGAATTTCGGAAAAGTTCCGAACATAATGGAACTAAGGAGGATCCTCCTGGGAATGTAGAAGGTGGAGAGATGTATAAAAGAAATAATCACGTTTATTGATATTATAAAACTGTACTGAATTTTGTTTGTATTGCTAAAAATATATTTATACTTCATTTATTAATAGAAAGTATATATCATTAAGTCATTAGCAGATCCTTTTACAGAATAATATAATTTCACCTTGAAGTGTAGATCAAGAAAAATCGGTTCGGTGTCGGTACAAATCCTTTTTATTTAACACATCTAACATGCCATTAAAAACATTAAGTATAAATAATTATGTACAAAAATAATTTGGTATAAGATTAGACACATCATCAGGTACTAGCATTACAAACTCGTCTCTAATTTCGCGTTCTGTATTATTTTCACTTCGATAAACAGAGTATCTTCCTTCACGAAATTTCCTTTGAGTAGTGTCGAGTGAGGTATGAAGATGAACGTTGAGGAGGACTCTTGAGGTTCTTCATTTTCTTCGTCGCTCTGCTGTCTTTTTGCCGTTATGTATTTTGAGAACGGTTTGGGCTGAAAAAGATATTCGAAAAATTGAAATGTTGTAATTCTAAATAAATTTTAAACGTACCTTATCTATATTTTCTAAATCGCGTAGAATAATCGTACCCTCTATATGACAGGGCCATTTCAGCAGCATGTCATACTCGCCTTTTAATACATGGATACACAGCAGGGCGTATCTGTCTTTCCATTTTTTCATTCCGTTTAAGTACATTAATATCTAAAAATAATAAATTTTCAATAGATGACGTGATAACTTACTTTTTTTAATCAAATATTTTGTATACAACCCCTTCATCAGCCGATTGACTCTAGACATCTAGCCGCGAATGATACGCACAGTTTCGACCAATAGTTTCGTGCTACACGTGCTTGATCGCTGTTTATACAACTGGAATACGCAATATATGTATATGGATCGTACCTGACACGTCAACGGGGTGGTAAAAGGGCAAAAAATAAACCACCTACATTAATCACTGCTTCATTTGAAGTTACACTAGCTATCCAGTGACAGGGTGTGGAAATTACAAAAAGGAATTTGAAAAAAAAAACTACGTTTCTAAAGGTCAAAGGTGCCCTTCTTAAAAAAGAGTTTCACCACCCTGTATACTTCGATCACCATGTATATTTAATAGAAATGATCATTTCGCGGTTTCCACGGTTCATCTAATTGTCTATTAATATGCAAGGAATCGTTATATCCGCCTGCGACTGCAAATATTTTTCGATTATTAGAGCGTGAAAGAGAAATTCAATCTTCCATAAAAACAGCGTCAACGCGGTAGTGGATTTTTGGGTAAAAACGAATTCGTGCCCTAAAAACATCGTCACGGCAATTATTCATATTCGGTATAACGCGACATTATGAGTTATGCTGACGGATTCTGTTTAGAAATATTTAAGACATTGCAAAAAGCGTAACAAAAGATGATAGTTGATAGTGAAGGAATTTTTATATTATGCTAATTACCCTAATTTTGTAGCCATATTCGTGTGTATAGAACACAGGACTCTTGACTACGCTGTCAAAATCTTTGGCTCGCTGCATTTTCGCTTCCACTTCAGTCACCTTCCAAATCAACCTACCGTAGCTACCGGTACCTTCGCTACTCGACAGCCCTTCGAGAATCTCCATGTCCAGCTTGATTTGGTTGATTTCCTTCTTGATCTCCCCGAAGTCCCTCTCCAAAATTTCGATTTTCTCCGCCGCCTCAGATGCGATTTGACTAGCAGCTCTAAGATCGAAAACAATGTTGGTGAACTTGTTCCTCTGCTCCTCGAACGCCTTTTTGAAGTCGTCAGAGTCTCGTCTTAAGCTCTCTAGCGCCACCTGGTGGTCGTTGAAGACCGACGCGGCCGAAATGTGCTCTTGGTTGACTAGATCTTTAATACCGTTTATGTCTTGTAGGAGATTATTGGTTGATTGTCTGTTGTAGTTTTGCTCCTTGAAGATTGTGTCTTTCAAGTAACTTAACTCCATTTGGATCTTATCGAGGACCATCAGTCTGTCTTGCACGGTGATCCAGTGTATATCAGTGTCTTTTTTTGAGTTTTGGAATATGGATATGGACTGTCTTAAGCTGTATATCTGCGTTTCGATGTTTTTCTTCCAATCTATGGTTATTTTTTGTTGGTACTTCACCTTTTCGATTTCCATATTTTGCTGTACTTGATTGTTCCTCAAGTCGCCGTAGCTTTGTGGAGAGTTCTGGGTTTGGGATCTGGCTTGGTTCTGGAGGTACTTTTCTAAGTCGGCCACTTTTCTAGAGAGCTTGAACATTTCTTCGTTTATTTTCGTGGGCGGTTTTTGAGGGTGTCCATTGGTCTGCCGTTCTGTGAAAAATAGCAATGCATGTACTGGAATATTGTAGGAACAGAACAGGAGGGAAAATCAAGATACATAATATTCAAACTATTTCTAGATATACAAAATGCTTTCTCGTTTATTGTGTTTTGAAATAAACAAAGTGTAATTGATATAAATATGGTATCCGCCTTATACATAGAGATTAATAATACATGTTTGTAACAATTGCGTTGAAAGGTATCAGTTACAATTTATTTCTGAGTATTCCTTATAGAATAGATAATTAGAAACACTTGCTAAATAAATTAAGAAGATATTTTTGATAGTGTTGGTAATAAAAAAACCGCAAAAAAATAAATTAAACATAAAGAACAGGACAGAAGTAAATAATTATTCAGTTTTACAAAGTTAGAAAATTGGAAAGATTAGTAAAACTTAGAAATTATTAATTTCTACAATTTTTTCTATTAAAACTGAATAATTGGTAATTACTTATTAGGGTTCAGTCAGTAGATCGGAAAAATTAATTAATTTTAGAAGGTAGATACCTGTTTTTCTAATTTAAGTTACCGTTTTAAAAATTTATTAATCTTTCCACTCATCTGACCAAGGCTGATTAGTGTTACGAGATCGGAAACATTAGTAAATTTTTAGATAATCGAGTTCCTCAGAAAATAGAGTTTTATTTAATAATCTTTTCAATTTTCTGGCTAATATTGCAAAGCAAACCCCAACGCAAATTTTTGTTTACCTAATGATGAAGTGGTCGTTGGCATATTGGTCCTAAACCCTACTTCGTCGTTCAGAGGAGATAGCCTAGGCATCGATTTTGTTATACGGTTTATACATTCCCTTTTGTGCTTGTTGAAGTCCATTCTAGGTACATAAGCCCCACATTTGTTTGGACATGGCACCAGGACGCTGCCGCAAACAGTCGTATGACCCTGGAGTGAAAGAAAAATACTATTACAGGAATTATATTCCATTGGTTGTACGGGAGGTAGGAGTTTTTACAGAACTGTCACCCGAATGTAAGGATGTAGTCTTCGGAGGAATACAAAAGTTTCCAGTAGCGTCAGAATACTAGTTTTTATTTTAATAAATGGTCAAATGCTAGTATTATCTTTCTATATATCAGCATCCAATCAACCTGTCGCTAGGAAATAATCCAAGATGTTTTATCAATAAATATCAGCTTACAAAAAAGATTATTCTCAAATCTCAATAGGTGATTTGACTTATGTAATGTTTTAATGGAAAAAGTTACAATATCTTTAAATAAAATATAATTCTTGTTACTGCACTGCCGAAGGATCTTATTATGTCCTACCTTATTGCCCTACGGTTGTTGAATATTAACGTTTCTATTACCATGTTTCGATGAACAATAAAGTCGTGACAAAATTTACCTTATGAATAACAATACAAACACACATTATACGTGTCTATATTTAGATATGGCTGCCATCCCTTATCTTCTTAATTTTTGATAAGCGCAATGTTTGATTAAACACTGATCTCATCTACTAGCTTTTACTCGATCATAATTCGTAAATTTTCCGAGAAAAAAGCAATTTGTACGAGTAAATCGAGAATATGATTTTTTTTCCCCGGAAAAAGCGGTTTTCGGGCGAATAAATCAAAGACAGGTGGAAAATTTTTAAATCTAACTTTGTTTTTGTTTAAGACAAAGTGAATTGAACAGCAGGTATTTGTCTAAACAATAAATTGTTAATTTTGCATGCATAAATGAAGGTATTTCCAAATGCAAGAATCAAGTCTCGCGAAAATTGCAGCCTTGAATTCGATCCATTGATTTAATTGTGCTTTTTGTCGGCGTTTCAAAAGAGTTGCATTGAAATGTAAAGAGGTTTTGAGCGCATACTTTGTTATGTATGTCCCTTATACTTTGAAAACTGCGGTGGCTTTGTAAAAAGACAATTATTTTGTGCTAAAAACAATTTATTCCCATTTGAGTAAGCAAGAGGAGAGATTAATCTGATTATTTGCCACTTTCTCTAAAAACTAAATCAAAACTGAATCGTATACTTAGTACGACTGGAAGAATATAAAAATTAAATTGAATATACAATTTTCTACACCAATATGACGCTCAGAGTATAAGTTAAATTGAAACTGCCAAACAGAAAAGCAAATTCAAACTTTGCAAAGCAAACTGGGTCTTTAAATTAAGAACACGTCTACAATTGGAGGTAAATAATGCTCTAGCCACTCACCATTTCCGTTTCATTTTCGATGGTCTTGTTGCAGAAGTAACAGGTGAATTTGGACGTTCCCTTACGATTACTATCCATGTTTTTAGCGCGCCTTATCACTTAATGCCACAAAATTGTTGAGGCGTAATACATGACGTATGGAGTGTCTGTTTCACATTGTAAACACGAGATTAGATTATCGCGGAGCGGATAACCTGTACTGCGAACGGTGCTGTTGTTGCTTCGGATATTTTGACTATTGTAAATGCAAAACGAAACGGCGCGTTCATTGTCTTTCCTCTGGTTTCACTGCCGGAAGTACGCGCTGCATCGCTTAACTGTAACTGGACAGTGATTATCCACAGCGGCCGTCGCGCCGTGACAGGCATCCGTGTGTCACACCTGGGCTGGATACGGGGTGTTCTTACTGTTGGGTTTTTTAAGTAACCGCGATTAGAGTTCCTCTATTCAAATTAATTTATTTTGCTCTAGACAGAGAGAAATTGTATGAATACCAAATAATTTGGTGATTAACATCAGATAACTCAGAAAATGGTGCAATTCGCCTTTTCAAAAGGCATCTCTTCGTGTAAATGAAGCTTATGTCTATTTTTATAAACATAAACACAGTTTTTTGTATTATAATTATTATTATTTATAGAGAGGTGGTACAGTGAAGGCTGTTTTCTTTTTATTTTATCGTTAAATATTTTTATCTTTTAATTTTTTATGTCCTTTTGAAATACTTGAAATAGTGGTTACAACTTCCGTTTCTTTATTCTCAGTTTTGATGTATAATTTTTACGTAAATTCACGTTTTTCGCTTATAACATTTTTCCGTTCATTTCCACGAGAAAACAGTAGAGTATTTTTTTGCCAAAACGTTCTGGTAATAATAACGCAGTTTATAAATGTTTAATTCAAAAGTCATAAATAAACTTCTTCTGTTTATAACTTTTTATCTAATCAATATTTTTTGACGGTCTTTTGTCGAAAAAAAAGTACTTTACTGTTTTCTCGTGGAAATGAACGGAAAAAAGTTATAGGCGAAACTCTAATATGACTCGTAAATCTTTAATTTTTTAAACTGTTTATTATATAAAATAACGCTGATTTATATTGAGACCTGTGTGAACAACCTATTACAGACTCATGATGACTAAGTGAGGAGCAGGCTTCAAGTATGTAATTCTTTTAAATTTATCTCTGATATTTAAAATAATTTTTTTTAATCTATAAACGTCATTTAAAACCTCACTTTCGAAGACGACTTGTATAATTTTTTTAGGTTTTAATACAATGAGAAATCGCATGGAAAGTTTTAATCTTGAATGAACATCGCAGCATTGTTTTTTTTGACTTGTAGTTACGTGCTGATGATAACAAGGGATTTCCAATGACGACTGTCAAATGTTCAGATAACGAGCCCATTATCAAGATTTATTTATTTCAGTCTAATACAGGGTGTTCCATTTACAACGGATTCTTTCGTAGCTCTGGAATTACCAATAATGAAAAATGTTTCGAATAAAAGTTGTAGCGGATTAATTTCTTGGATATTTCGAATAGAGCCTCTCTTTATTTTTTGTTGCTAGTTTCATCTTAAAATATGGATGACATATAATAATGAAATTTTAATAAGTAAAATAGACTATGGAAATAATATTTCAAACTATAAGATATAGACCCTTATAAAGGGTGATCCTTAATGATACGCGAATATTTTAGAAAATTAATGATAGTTTGCTTTATAAAATATGGTCCAAAAATGTTCCGTTGCGAAAATACGGGGTGTTAAAATTTTAGGAAAAAGAAGGGAATTAATTAGTATCTTTAAAGTGTTTTTCATAACTTAAATTTTTAGTTGTTTTGTGCCTTTTTTGACAGCGACAATTTTATCAATTGTTTATTTTAAAAATTTCTGTCAACTGTCAAATTCACTGAGTATTTTTTTTTCTTCAAAGAGACGTTCATTTACTGATTATTTTTTAAATATACGGGATGGAAATTAATAGAAACAAGTTATTAATAAATTTATTTATTTGTACATTTTTTACAACTATCTATTCTTATGACACAATCTTCAGTACTAATAAAGAAGCACTCACGCATACACATTCAGTCAACTGAACAAGTACAATTTCCATAAATTTGGTTAACGATTCAATTTGAATAATTTAGACATATCCCTAACTAAAATAATTACAAATCGGAATAAAAAAATAGGTACAATATCTACAGGAATTTAATAATTTAAGACATATTTAACAAACACAAAATTCACGTTGTTAGTCGTCTCTATGGCTAAACATGGCAGGCAGAAGAAACTACCTAAATGAGCATTTCATTTATTTACACGAATATACACGGGTAATCGATTTAAAAGGTTCATGAATCAGTCTGTATTCGTAGCACAGCCAAACCACATTAATTTAAGTTATACGAAATTGAAACACATCATATTCTGAGTTCTGTATCCACTACGGACTTGTTCCTGTTCTGGGTGGATTGCCGCGGCATAACGTGGTGTGCGGTTGGCAACCCCGGTACTACGAGGGGCGATATGGAGGGCGATTTCGTCGCTAGCGGCGACAATGACGGCGAAAAGCTGGGCGACATGGCGGCGGAGGTGCTGAACGTGGCTCCCGAGGCGTCGTGGTTGATGGGCGACCTTGGTAACATCATCATCTGATTATGTCCCACCCCGCCGTGATGACTAGACACACCCCTAGAGTTCAAAAGAGGCATCGCTATGGACCGGGGTGCGACGCTCGTTATTAAGGGAGGCGGGATATTTTTCGTAGGAGCGACGGAGCTCTTACTCTTAACACTAGACGTACCGCTGGCGCCACTGTGCACAGATGCAGTGTCGTCTTTCAGTCTTGCTATCTCTGAGAACACATGAGCTAAGGGTTGGTACTGGGGACCCCAGTCGAGGAGATAGTCCCAGTTGTAACTACCGGCCAGTTCTTCCTCGCTGTGCACTATCGAACTCAAGGATCCGTTCATGGAGGGTTGGTGGGTTACCGCGGGAACGTCTCCGTATCCTCCGATAGCCATCACGTGGTCCATTGTAGATCCTAGAGCGGAAGCGTTCGCTCCTCCACCTTCGTCTGTAGAACTGGCCCTGTCGCTGCCGGCAACGTCGTTGAGTTTGGCGTAAATCAAATTCGTTATGTCGTTCTCGTTACCGACTTCTTCATCGAATATGTGGAGGCTGTCCAAAGGCACCGCTTGGTGGTGGTGAAGGGATTCTTTGCTGCTTCCAGCTCGGGGGTCTGTACACAATCGGGACGCGTTCTGCGCGTGGCCGCTGCTGTTATTCACAATACCGAGTCTAGCTAAGTATTCCTGCGTGTTCCTCACGGAAACGTCGGAAAGGTTGTCTTCCTCGTCGTTCTGCCTGTGAATGCCCGAGTCTCTCTGAAGCGGGCCTTCGTTTATCATTCGTATTTCTTCATCCTCTCCATCTTCACCGTCTTCGGCGGAACCTCTCCCGCTTGAGCCGGACTGCTCCGAGCCAGACAGTTCAGACGTAGTGGCAGCTCCAGAATTCGAGCTAGCTGCGTGTCCCGCGCCATACGGTGGTATCTCGTCGTATTTGGGGGGAGCAAACTGGTTATTTCCGCCGGGTAGCGGTCCCACCCCTCCTCGAATCGGTATTGTGTCGAACGCGCTTGGATCTACGTAATTATTGGATGTAGACACAGTCTCAGAACTTAAATTTGGTTTATTTACCTTTCTGTTTCTCTTGTTCCTCATGTGGAGGAAAACGAACACCGCGCCGAAGGTGATCAGCAACAGGATGAGCGCTATGAGCAGTCCCAAGGCCCAATCGGCTATGCCGCCGTTGGTGGCTGCCACGGTGGCGTTGCCTTCTCTGTTGATGGCTAGGTTGGTGCCTGGGTCGGCCAGGGGGTCGAGGATTATCTCCACGACCGTCATGTTCGTTAAGGATCCTTGCCTTCCCGAACTTGCCGTAACGACTAAGCTGACTTCGCGTCCAAGATTGGACAACTCGGAATTGTCCAGTTTCTTTTTTATCACTATATCCCCAGTTGTTCTGTTTATCTTAAAATAGGAGTGCTGGGTCGTTAACTGATAGACCACTCTGCCATCTGGGCCTTTGTCTCTGTCGGTTGCTACAACGTGACCGACGACGTAACCTACAGGCAAAGCTGCTGATGTCGCTAGAGTCAGTTTGTAAGTTCGTTCCGTGAACTGTGGATGAAACTCGTCTTTGCCTTCGATTTCTATCCTTACTTTGACCGTCGATGATTTTCCTCCTACATCCGTAGCTTTCACGATGAAATTGTACCTGTTCCTTTGCTCGTAATCGAAGACCGTTGAGGTAATGACAACTCCAGTGGAGGAATCTATGTGGAACAACTTGTAAGAATTGTCTAATAGTGCATAGTTTGAACTAACTATCGAGTAGTTGAGGGAACCAAAGGAGCCTTTGTCGAGATCAGTGGCGTGTGCCGTGAATATAGCCGTACCGACGGGTTCGTTTTCTCCCACAAACTCCAGATATTCCGACACGGGGAATTTCGGTTCGTTGTCGTTTTCGTCCTGTAGAATGACTAGAAAGGTATTGAGTGTGCACAGTGAGGGTAAACCTTTGTCGCACGCTCTTATAACGAAGTTATATTCCGTGTTTCCTTGGTCGTAGTCCAACGTCCTGTTCACGTATAAAACTCCAGAGTACATGTCCATTCGGAAGTATCCTTCGTCGTTTCCGGAAGTGATGTCGTAAACGATTTCCGCGTTAGATGTTCCCACTAAATCAGCGTCAGTCGCGACGATCTTCTCAATGGTGGACCCAATGGGCAATCCTTCGCTGATGGTTCTTTCATAGTCTGCTTGTTGGAAGACAGGAGCATTGTCATTTGAGTCGTCCACGAAGATAAGGACCTGGGTCACGGCTAAGTTGGTTGGGTCTGTAGACACTTTTAGGCTGTAGTTGTCTTGAATCTCCCTATCCAGGTTCTTGATCAGAATTAAAGCACCTGACGGATTTGAAATCTCAAAGATTCCTTCTTCGTTTCCGTCCGTTATCTTGAACAACGTGACTTGATTCTGGTTCGCCGGTTTCGCCAAATGGATCACGGTGGTGCCCAAAGTTGTATTTTCCGCGATGTTTATCCTGAAACAAATAATTTAATTATACTCAATTTCGTACGTATATCGTGGACATTAAACCTACCTGTAATCTTTTTTGTTCATTGAAGCTACTCCCGATCCGGATCCACTGCCAACTTTGACTCTAACAGGCACCAAAGTACTCAACGGTGGAGATCCCTGGTCCATCGCTTTGACAGTCAACAGTACGTCTTCAGTAAGGGTTGATACGTTGGTTAAGTTCGCCTTCAGTATGCCGTCTACAGGTCCAACGGAGAAGCCTGATATGGGATTTAGAAGCGAGTAAATTATTTTCGCGTTATCATCAGTATCCGCGTCTGTTGCGTTTAACACCAAAATTTCTGCAAGGGTTGGGGATTGTCCGTCTGAAACAATAAACATAAGCATTTCATGTGACATTAAATTCAAAGGATGTTACCTGGTAGGCTTGTTAAGTACGAAGTTTGAAGAAAGGTGGGAGCGTTGTCGTTGACGTCTGTAACCTTTATTGTTAACGTGGTCTGGGCGATATGCGCTGTATCAGACGCGATGATCCTCAGCTTAGCTTCCTGCCAAGACTCGAAATCGAGGCTCCTTTTCAGAATAACCTTCCCGCTGAACCTATCAATACTGAAATATTTCAAATACTCCTTATCGTTTTCCTTGGCAAAACTGTAAGTTAGTGTGGGGTGGGTATCGACGTCGTTAGCAGTAACGGTTGTCAGAGCGGTTCCAACGGCGGTATCTTCCTTAACGGTTATGATACTGTGTGGGGGAAAAGTAGGTTGATTGTCGTTTACGTCCACGACATTTATCCGGATTCTCGCTGTACCCGTCATCTGTGGTACTCCTTCATCTGTCGCTATAACGGTCAGTCTGTACGTATCTCGAATTTCTCTGTCGAGTACTATGTTGGTTTTGAGCGTACCGCTGAAGGCAGGCTCTATCTTGAACGCGTTGTCGTGGTTGCCATCGACGATGTGGTAGAGGATTCTGGAGTTAGGGCCTTCGTCGGCGTCGAACGCCACAACTTGCAACACGAAAGCTCCTTTCTTGTTGCCTTCCCAAACGCTGACAGAGTATTGCTGTTGAGTGAATTTTGGAGAGTTGTCGTTCTGATCCGTGAGATTTATAACCACGTTGCAGTAGCCGTGCAAGTTGGGCGTACCGTCGGTCCTCGCTTCGACCACCAGCCGCAGCTCTTTGTGAAGTTCGTAGTCCAAGTTTTTTGGATCTCTCACTTGGATTATGCCACTTTCCGAGTTGATAACGAAAATGTTCTCCTCGTTGCCGGTGCCGAAGGAGTATAATATTCTTTGGCGACGCCCGTCAGTCCTCACGGCGGCTACTTGTATGATATCTTGGAACTGCTCGGCATTTTCTGGTATGTTGACGATGTAGGTGCTGTTTTGAAACCTCAATTGGGGAAAGCCTTCAGGTATATCGCCCACCACGATTTCGACCAAGCCTGTGGAACTCCTTGGGGGGTTGCCTTTGTCCGTAGCTAGGATGTTGAGGTACATAACTTTACCAATGTTACTGGCAAGGGACTGTGTGGCGATTAGGATTCCAGTGTTTGGATTTATCCTAAATTTTCCATAAGAGCCATCGTTGGCTAAACTATAGACTATATCAGCATTCGTGCCTTCATCCGCATCTTTGGCGGACACCTTTAAGATGGTCTGACCAGGTTGAATGTAAGCCGCAACTTTTTCTCTGAACGGGTACTGAGTGAAGATCGGTTTGTTGTCGTTTACGTCCAAAATTCTCACAGTCACTGGCACTTTTTGAGATCTAGCATTATATTTTCCTCCATCAGTAGCGACGACGAGGAAGTTGTACTCTGTTTGGCGCTCTCTATCGAATAATCTGGAAAAAAATTACCATTAAATATTTTTTTCACTGATTACAAGATATACTTACCCTGCTGTGGTAACCACACCAGTTTTATTGTCAATGCGAAATAACCACTGGCTTTCATTGGCTAAGGAATAAATAATCCTCGCATTCACTCCGATGTCTTCATCAGAAGCATGGACTTTTAAAACCGACGTGTCCACTGGCACATCCTCAAGAATACTAGTGGAGTATTTGGACAAGTCAAACTTTGGATCGTTGTCATTCTGATCTTCTACGGAAATAGTCAAATTGCAGGTACTCTGAAGCGGTGGGGTACCTTGGTCTTGCGCTGTTATTGTTAGATGATACCGCGCGTGATTCTCCCTGTCTAAAGGTCTCGCGGATAAGTCACCTGTCTTGATGTCGATGCTGAACTTATTCCCGACATTGCCGTTAGTAATACTGTAGGAAATTTCTCCATTGAAACCAATGTCCAAGTCGTTAGCCACCATGGTGTGTATGACTGCGGTCTCGCTGTTTTCAGGCAAGGAAAGTCTGTAGCAAGACCCTTGTTGGAACCTTGGGGCGTGGTCGTTTACATCCAAGACTTTTATGACCAAAATACTGACGTCAAATAACGTTATGCTCATAGAGAAGTCACTGACGTAGATGGGGATTATGTAAGTGTCTATTGCTTCTCGATCCAATGGTTTCTTGGTCAGTACCTTCCCGCTTGGAGAGCGTATTTCAAAAGTGTCGTCGGCTATGCCAGGAGGTATGATGAATGTTATATTGTCGTCTGAAAATAAATGAACCATTACAATGATAAGGTACAAGAATGATATGATATTACTCTGTAATCTTAGAGTAGTAAATATGTTATTTTTATTTACACACAGCATTAATCGTCCATCTATATTAAATGAATAGAGGTTGTTCCATTAGGCACGCGAGTGGTTAATTGAAAGATTAATTAGATCCCAGATCGTACATACACGATATGGGGAGATAAAACAAGCAGCTTCTACCTAACAGTAACTCAACGTAGATAGATGATGCTGGCCTGATCGTATCTAAATTACGAATTACGCCGCACAATGAAACGAAACAAGTAACGGAATACCGGAGAAATACAAAAATATCCTTACTCTCAAAGGTCAATACTATATATCTGTTATAAATGTGATATTATCTACTTACTTTCTTCGACCAGTCCCGATTTTGCGGTGACTTTTGTAACGACAGATCCTATGAAAGCGTCTTCAGAAACAGAGGCTGAATATTCAGATTCTAGAAATTTTGGCGGGCCATTTACATTTCCTTGGACGACCAACTTCAGTTCCATACTGGCCTTTCTCGTAGGCGTGCCGTGATCGTTCGCGGTGACATTAAGGACAAAAGACTTCTGGTTGTACAGTAAAGGCTTCGCTAAAGTGAGGATACCAGTGTCGTAACCTAAAGAGAATATCCCAGCGTCGTTACCACTTGAAATTACATAAGTGACCCGTCCATTATCACCACTGTCTATGTCTACAGCCACCAAGTGTACTATTGTCATTCCGATAGTAGCAGACTCTGTTAACAACGCTGTGGAAGTGGTAGGTACCACGAACCTGGGCGAATTATCGTTGTAATCTGTGACTAAGATCCTTGCAGTGACTGAGGTGCTGAGCCGTTCAGAAACGTTCAGCGACTGATCTGTTGCTTTAACGACGATGTTATATTCTTGGGTTGTCTCAAAATCTAAACCCCCAGCTAGTATTAGAGTACCGGTGAGGGAATCCACAGTGAAGGTGTTCGCGTTTGGGTACTGCTTCACCAAATGGTACCTCAGATCACCGTTGCTTCCACTGTCCGCGTCAAAGGCTGTGAAATTATACACAGCTGTGCCTATATCCGTGTTTTCGTCTATTGGGATCATCACAGGGTCTTGAGTCCATTTGGGAGGGTTGTCGTTTGCGTCGTCTATGTCGATCCTCACGGTTATAGCGCTACTTTGAGGATTATTCATTGTGCTGGTGTCTAGTGCTCTCACTTCTAATCTATACTCAGCTTGAGTTTCTCTGTCTAATTCCCTTGCGACTACTAGGGACCCCGTACTGCGGTCGATATCGAAGGCGTCTCTAATGTTATCAGAGACAAGGGAAGTTAGAGTGTAAGTTATGTGAGCACTGCTGCTCCCAGCTATAGTATTTTCTTGGTCGTTATCAGCGCTGGCTACAGAACCAACAACGTGACCAATCTTGACATCCTCCCGAACCCTAAACACTAAACTCGAACTGGTGAACGTTGGCCTGTTATCGTTGAGGTCCAAAACTTCCACTCGCAACATCCTCACGGTTTGCTTTGGAGGATTCCCCGCGTCTGTGGCAGCAACTGCGAGTCTGTAAATAGTTTTCTCCTCGTGGTCGAGTACCATTCGAGTCCTGATCACCCCAGTCGTGGCATCTATGGCGAAGACACCGTGACCATCGGAATCGCGACTCTTCAGTATCGAGTAAGTTATAGAAGCGTTGTACCCGCTGTCGGCGTCGATGGCTCTAACACGGACCACTTCTGTACCTGGCGATTGCTCTTCCCTTACGCTGACGACGTCTTCTTGGGGGTCTACTATTTCAGGGGCGTTATCGTTCACGTCCAACACTGTAATCTTCACTGCCACTCTGGAGCTGCGAGATGGAGTGCCTTGGTCTCTGGCTTCGGCCACCAGATCGTGGGTTTCTTTCCTTTCTCGATCTAGTGGTTCCTTGGTGGTGATGTCCCCTGAAAGAGAAAGGAAAAAAAATATTAACAAGCGGACATACTTAAATGTTATTAAGGATTTACGATATAGTGAAGATCAATATATGTCTTCGTCAAAATCAAGCCCTCAAGATAGAATTGGTATTCGCCGAAGGTGTCGAGACCGATCATGTGTTATTGACATCGAGATATTTGCGGTTGATCTCGACTTATATTACAACAGGCCTTGAAACGAAAAGTGATATTTATTTGAGCTCGCGATAACCATATTAATAAACAACTGCCCCCAATTCGGTTTATTTTTTACTTTATTCCGTCGCCCTGATCCTTAATTAAATACAATCGATAAAAAGAAAGTTACAAACTCTTGTTTTCAAGCAAAGAGGATATAAACAAATGATATGCAGTTTTTCAGAGTAATTTTTATTCAGCTTAACTATTGGTAACTGTTATTTCTGTGTTTATTTTTATTTAATCCCATTCTATTTCTTTAAATCGTTTTTGACCGTACTATTCGAATCATTGTCCTTTTTTTTTTACTTAACTGCAAAACTGTAGGAGTTTCAACATTCCTATACAATTTGCGGAAGTAAAATCCTATAAGTAAAATCGCTTCGGTACGATTTACGCTACATGTAACTATTTCCACAGGAGTTTCTTGTGCGAATGCGATTAGAAGCAACCGGAGAAATCGGTTTCCGTATTGAACCCAACGCACTCTAGATGAGATATGCGGTGGATGTCACTTATTATTCATAATGTAGTAGGAGATAGTAAGGATAGTAAATCTATAGTGACCGGGCATCAGGTAACTGAATGGTGGCTGCGTGTCATAAGGCGCTGTTGCCGGATCTAAGTCGTTGAAAGAGATCTGGGGATATAAAAGAACATTTCTATTAGCTTTGTTCCTAGAGCAATCCAACATTGGAAGCGTCCACATTTCAATGTAATGCTTATATAACGCTCTAAATTCATTGTTGGAGACTATTTCTAATGTACTAGGAACAAAGCTATTGATAAAGGAAATGTTCGAAATAGGTCAAATTATTGACTGTTATGCCTTGGAAAAAACAGTACAAACTCTAGTATTTACTACAAAAAGCTAGGCTGCTTTATAATAAATTTTATCTTTTATGGAATAAGTGTACATTACATGAAAGTTATATAATGAGAATATTCGCGATAAGAAATAAGATGTCACCAATATAACTATTTACGTATATCAGTGGATTACTTTTATCGTGATGGAATTTTACTCTAAAAACTAAAAGCCTTAAAATGTAAGGTGTAAAAAGTTGCCACAAACCTAAAGAAAACTGTCGAGTTATAGCACTATTAGGTCTAAAATTAGTAAGAACGAAGCATTTCCAGTTTTGTTATTAGTATTACAGAACCACCGCTAGATGTCACCATTTGCATCTCGCCGATACTAGTTCATCTCACCCTAAACTGTAAACTGAGGGTTGATAAGTCAGAAATAGTTTTATTCTGTATCTTAGCGTTGTCAGATTTGGGGACAACCCGCACTATGTGGCACCGCGGCAGACGGCAGTCGATGCGAGTCGGTTTCGGCGGCCGGGAATGCGGCCCGACCGCTTCTTCAGCCTTGCAGCCCCCTCGACATCCCGGCGGATTCCGCGAACATACTTCACGCGTACGCAACCCGTGCAGCTACAACTAGATCATGCCGTGGAGTAAACGATCATGCTCTACCCACCGTCATCTAATATCTGCTAATTGTTATATTGTCTAACGATCCGGCAAATGCGCCGATAGATGGGTACGCTGGTTCGGTCGATAGCTCCTCTAGCCTCGCCAGCTGCCAAATGGAAGTGATATAGTTCGTTCCAGAGGAATATTATACTCTTCTTCGAATCGATCGTAACCGAAATTTTACTGAGTTTATTGCAGCATAGTTCTTTGTAGTCGATCTATAATCAAAATTATAGTCGGTGAATAATATTTATTTATGTATTTACTTAGAAATGCAACAATTTCAGAGGTAAATTATTAATTGAACACCAACCCATATAAGTTGACAAGATTATCTTGTAATCTAACTTCCAAGAACAGTTAAGGTCGAGGTATTCAGTTAAATCATATCATTAATAAACATAACAAACAGCAGTGGTCCCAAGATTGACCCTTGTGGAACCCCTGAAGATTGATGGAATTTACATACTGTACAAACTGGTATTTATTACTAGAATAAGATTTAAACAAAGATAACAGAACAGGGAGAATCATATGATTCCAGTTTAAATCGGTATATACAGGGTGGTCCGAATTTTATGCAGGAAACTTCGAGGACAGATAGATCTCTTTAAAATAATAGGAGTTTGCCTTATAAACATAGGTCTGGAACGGCCTCGTTTTAGAGATACAGGGTGTTGAAGTTGTTAAGAAAAATATATTTTTTGTTTATATCTCAGGAATGTATTAACCGATCTCAATAAAATTTGGTACAAATAATGTACAATAGTAGGCCTTGCATTCCCTAAAATATGAGCTCTAAAGGTTTAACCAGTGGTGTACAACTGGACAGGGGTCACCCCCTTTTTATAAAAAAAACCTACGCCACTGTATTTTTTACAAGTTATTGTAACGGATTTATATTCTAATGCACTACATAAGTAAAAAATGTGACCTGAATTTCTTCCCTAAGGTTCACCATTTTCAAGTTATTCATACAAATACCCCTGCCCTTGTGGCAGACACTTCAGATCATAATATTACAAAAATATTTATGTTTATGCTTAAAAGTAAGTGCAATTTGTAAGCACATCAACAAAATTCTTTACACTCATCGCTTTCATCTTTTTGGATTAAAACAATATTTGGAAAATCACGACAAAGGAATGAAAGGCACAGAAATTAAATTTTAAAAGTATTTGACGACGATCCTCGGCTAAGTACACGAAGAACGTTTCGGCAACTTGGGGTGAGTAAATTGAAAATTTGAAAAGTTCTACATGCCAATGTCAACCATAATGGTGCCGAGGGTCCAGTGTCTTGGCCAGCCAGATCGCCAGATCTAAACTCCCTGGACTTCTATGTTTGGGGTGACCTACTTGAAAAGTTTACTCTACTCCGATAGATACTAGACCACAACTAATGCAGCGAATAGAAGACAGGTGTAATGAATTAAAAGAAAACCACCACATGATATTAGCTTCAATTAGTTCCATTAATAGAAAATGTCAGAAATGTATCGATGTGGGTGGTTCGAATTTTAAACAATTGCTGTAAATACTTAACGTTAATTTTGTTTCTTGTTTAGTTGTTGTTGCTTGGTAAAATACATGTATTTTTATTATTATTTTGATTTAAATTGTTCTTATTTGTAAAGATAATGCCTCCAGGGAAAACTAAAACACACCAGGAACACTACCTCACAAGTGATGTGGAAAGAATTTTGTTGATGTGCTTACAAATTGCACTTACTTTTAAGCATAAACATAAATATTTTTGTAATATTATGGTTAGAAGTGTCTGCCACAAGGGGATTGTATTGGTATGAATAACTTGAGAACGGTGAACTTTAGGGAAAAAATTCAAGTTACCTTTTTTACGTATTTTGTGCATTAGAATATAAATTCGGTACAACAGCTTGTAAAAAATACAGTGGCGTAGTTTTTTTTTTATAAAAAAGGGTGACCCTTTCCAGTTGTACACCACTGGTTGGACCTTTAGAACTCATATTTTAGGGAATACAAGGCCTACTGTCATACATTATCTGTACTAAATTATACTGAAATCGGTTGATGGATTCCGGAGATATGAACAAAAAATCAATTTTTTTTTAACAACTTCAACACCCTGTATCTCTAAAACGAATCCGTTCCGGACCTATGTTTATCAGGCAAACACCTACTATTTTAAAGGGATCTATCTACCCTCGAAGTTTCTTGCATAAAATTCGGACCACCCTGTATAACATCAACCTGATTGTCATGAAAATTTACACAGGGTGTTAACGATAAGTTTTGCCCAACTTTAATGGCGTATTCTACCGATGAAGATAATCAAATTTTGCCCTATACAAATTTCCCTACGGATATACAGGGTGTTAAAAGTTTCAAATATTTATATTATTTTTCTTGTAACTTCACTTACATAAAAGAGTGAGTGATGAAATTTGGGAGATGACATTTTTTTAGTAGGGACTATTTTTCATGGATAACTTATTCCAAAATATACTCCAGTGGCGTAGTTATTGGGAAAGTAGGTGACATTTAAAAAAAAAAAAAATCGTACGCCATTGGTTTTTTTAAATAATTTTAAATATTTTTAAAATGTCCAATCAATTTGTGGCAATAAAATATTTTTGTAAAGTATTCGTAAAATTTACTGGTGTTTCCTGTGTGACTATGGGATAATTATTGTTTAACAGAAAATAGTTTGAGGAACATAGAAAATAGTAGTTTCTAGCAAAGGTAGAGAAAAAACCTAAGACCGTTACAGATGCTTCATCAATTTTCTACGATAATGAACGGTTTCAGCCTCTCGGCAATTGTTAACTTCCTTGTTCTCCAACTGGTCTAATACTGGACTGGGATTAGATTAGCAAGTATTCAAGTAATTCAGACTTTTATCTCGAACGGATTTCCAGCGCAATCAGATCGAGTCGCAGGGTAGGAACGATCTATCATCACGAACCCGATGACATCTTCTAAGCTCGCCGTTTCAGGGTCCGGTAGTTCCTACCAAAGATAACGTGATTAATTATTATCATTCACCGCAGCGGCATAGAAAAAACCCCGCCTCCGAGACTCGTTGAGGAAAAAATTCATTATGTGATAAAAACGAACATTATCCCTAATTTCCATAATTCATAAACATGCCCGTACAAAGCAAATTATAAAAAGATGATTGGGTGTAATTTTGATAAACGTCTGGGGATATCGGAATACATTAAGTGTGACAGAATAATTGAATAAAATTAAGTGAGCGGACACGTCCGTGATTTTTGGGAAATGCGAGAGAGGAATATCGAGGTTTTGTGCGTGCTATACTCGCAGAAGGCTTCACGGCACTGGCTCTCTACTCTGCTTATATGCAACATGTTGCAAATAATGAGTTAAATTATGCCACGAGATAATGTCGCTCTCGTAGCTATTAATTATACGATCGTAAACCATAAGGTACAATGAGCCTTTCTTTAGTTTTATCCTCCGCTATGAAGGCGTTGTATTATGTGAAGCGGAATTTGCTGGAGCCAATTGAAGCGAACCATGGGATCTAATAGGCTGTGTCAAATAGTTCGTTAGTCGATTGTTTTTACTGAATGCAATTATCTGCGTAACCACTTCTCCCTACTGTTGTGCAAAGTATTGGTTGGTGAAATACCTGATGTAGACAAATCTTTGATGAAAAAAGTAGTTGGTGAAAATTACGCTAAATGTAAGCCTTCTGCTTCCGCTGTATCACAAATATATTATATTCCATAAAACCTACATATATTCACCACCAAAAACGGCGGTGACAACACTTTAACAGTAGAGCGGTGTTTCGCATTGTATTAGCTATGTCCTGTCGAAATTTGGTTAGTGCAACTCTGTAGGTTTCGAAAATCAGCCACGAAAATTGAATAAATCCAAATATTTCGAATTTTCACCACCAAGAACAGCGGACATATGCTTTTTGACCTCAAAGCCTAAACTTTTCTGTACAAAAAAATTTCAGAGTAAAAAAGTTCGCTTATTCCATCTTTTTATGTCTAATTTTCCTGGACTAATTAGACAGACTGTCAAATATATTATTTTCAAGCGAATTTCACTTATTTAACGGCAGGACTATGAATTTTATCGTCATTTTCTTTGGACTCGCTGTCATTCCTCCACGGCTCGCCGAAAATCAAGCGGCCCATTGACTTTTGACAATATTTCTTATGCACTTAACATACTTCCACAAATAAAATATTTTTATATGAGAAAGTACTCGGGTTGCCGGTTAAGACAGTATTTTTTTTTGACGCTACCAACCTAATTTGTTTAACAATAGGCCGTCAACTTTGACAGTCTGTAACTCCGTTGTTTTTCATCGAATCTTGACCATTTTTTTTTTAACTTAAAGCTCTTCTCATAAGCTTTCCGAATATGTAATAATATATAACTTTATCACGCTCGTGCGTCGTATATTTTATTTTGCAAGTAAGGCTAAAAAATTCCAGGTTGCAAATTTGAAATTAAAAAGAAAATGATAGATTTCAACGTATTATTATGAAATCTACTATGAAAAAAATCAGTGCGATTGTGGAAGATGCTCGGGATCGTCCAGATTAATAATTAGTTAATTTGTTTATGAGGCCATAACTTGTAAACTATTCAACTTACCGATTCCAGATTTCGTGTGAGTTATTAGACAGTGATAAGGAATGAGACGATGCGATGCTAAAACGTTCTGGTAATAATAACGCAGTTTATAAATGTTTAATTCAAAAGTCATAAATAAACTTC
>NW_019416538.1:99157-153854 GCF_000390285.2 Anoplophora glabripennis | reverse complement strand
AAACAACATTCAAATACCCCCCACCACTTTATTTCGAAAGATAGAGAAAAATTGTTTTTACAAAAAATATTCGACTTTAAGTTAACATTAAAACGCAAATACTTTTTTGTTACATTCATTGGGGAAAATCGCGAGAAACGTAACTTTATGTAATTCAAGATGTTGGAAACGCGCACTGGCGGCCATCTTGGAAACTTGAAAATAATTTCCAGCATTTTCCCTTGCCCACTTTACCTATAAAATTTTTTACCGTAGCTCTCTACGATCATTAGTTTCTGAGATACAGCCGCTTACCTCGCTTATTTGCCCACCCTGTACATATTTAACATCTATAGTGATAAATTCAGCTTGCTTGAAACAAAAAGTCGCGAAATGGTAATTTCCCAGCTTATTTTCCTGGCCTATAATAGCTAAATAATTCCTTAAATCTGTGAATATACTATACCAGTTGTCATATGCATAATATTTCAGGCATTTACCGCAAACAGTGTTTGTATAATGGCGAGCGCAGCAATCGTGGATATAAAAGTGAAAACTATGGAAACAAGAGCAAAAAAAAAGTCCCCGACCCGCGCGGAGAGAGACCGGACCGCATCGCGGATGATTGAAATGTATGAGGGGCCAAATGCCAGTCACGTTGTCGAATCTCGGGCGGCTCCAGAAGCCGTGGAATGCTTTTAGCATTCCGCGCTCAGAACAAATAATAAACCGTTGACACTTTCTATAACTACTTTGGCCCAATCAACACACTTTTTGTGGCCCAATTATTGCCGGTATATTAAATTATCCCACCGATAGCAGCGCTGCCGGCGTCGATGGCGCTGCCCTCAATTAGGGTTATCAGAACACGGGTCTTTTGATAGCGGACCGCGTGCCTTTTTCATTTCACTCACGAAACTGGCCGGCACTATCTCTTCGGCGCAAAGGGGAGCTGTCGGTGAGGAAATTTACAATATTTTCGAAACTGGCGCGATTTTCGAGCAATGTCCTCGATGTGAGCTGGTGGTTTGCTCACAGTGAAGATTGGAAAAGTAATGCCGTTGCTGAATGTTATACAGGGTGTCCTATAATTAATAATATTAATATTATTGGACACTGGCTGTTATTGGCAACGTCGAAGCCATTCAATTGTTTCAAGTAACAACCGCCAACCTTGCGTTTTTTCAGCAAAATTCGATTTAATATCGATCACCGTCCCTGACCCCCAAGACGCGATGTGAATCATAATTTTGCACTACATTTCCAAAGTTTTTTGTCTACACCTCGAATCAAATTTAATTATGTTCCAGAGAGACTACGTACTGCCACATAAAAAGTGTAATGGTATCATTAAACCAACGAGAACAACCGTTTTTACGGTCAGTACTGGAGATAAAGCAAGTGGAAGTGTGAAATCAGGATTGCCAGATTAGTTTTATGCGAATCTCCCTTAATTTTTTTTTTCTCAAAATTATATTTTCAATTTTTTTTCGAAAAATATAAAAACAAGTACCTAATACAGTGAAAAAAAAATAAATGTTATTTTATTCTATTCACATGTATATACTTTCGTCAAACTATGTGGAATGCTGTAATCTATAATTTTTCTTAGAATTTATATTATTTGTAAATATATATAATTTAATTCGAATCTTTTATAGTTTTGAAATTTATTATCTCGGATTTTAGCTACAATATCTCTTACAGTTCATCATAAACTGTAAACATATTTGTTTCCAAACTACCAGTTCCTTAAAATATACATATATTTAAAATTTAGTATTAATGTAGGAATTATTCAAGACAAATGTAGCA
Organism: Anoplophora glabripennis; assembly: GCF_000390285.2. Lineage (NCBI taxonomy): Eukaryota > Metazoa > Arthropoda > Insecta > Coleoptera > Cerambycidae > Anoplophora > Anoplophora glabripennis. Next base: position 152,060 of record NW_019416538.1, on the reverse strand, counting down.
TATTATAATCAAACTTGTTTTCTTGAAAGAAAATTGTAGCAGGTCACAGAATGGCGTAAGTAGGAAGTAGCACGATAGATGGAGCCACTTACGCTCTATGTATACACGTCTCCATGTGAGTAAGCAGCTGGATCGTTCTAACGACATAATGATGAAGACTATCAATAAGTCCCAAACCGACCTATGTCTGGTTGGTTAAACTTACGAACGATCCTAGCTGTTGTACTAAGTGTTGTGAATTTGGAAAAAAAAATTTTTATTACTTTGAAATATTTATATCAAAATATATTCTTAAAATAAGTACCTATATACAATCATTTGACCAAAACTATTCAATTTTGTATTAAACAAATGATACATTAATTGTATACAATATAAAACATGTTTCTATAAAATCTATGTAGATCATAAAATTAAGAACAGAATTCGTTTAACCTTAGTTAAATATGAAAAGCTGTCTATTTTTAAAGTAAGAAATTATATTTCTGAGTAGAAATTTAAAGTATTTAAATAAATAAATAATTTTCTTGAAAGAAGAAAATATTGTCTTGCGTATATATGTATAAACCTTAAAATTAAATGTTGCACATTTGAAGCAAGAAATTTTTTTGCGTGTAGTATCTTCTTTAAACAAACTGTTATTACAGTGCAGGAATTTCACTGGTCTAATCATATTTTAATTAATTTAAAGTGTTTTTTTTTCGTTAGTTATTGCTATTGACATTTAATATTTGATACAAATAAATCATTTATGTATGGACAAAAATATTGTTTTTATTTATTTATTAATTAAACAAATTTGGAAACAATATTTCTAAACAAGAAAAATGCATCTTGCCCGTATTTCCCCTCAAAAATTTACTCTGTAAAATATAAGCCACATATTCCTACGCACATTTTACATCAAGCAAATTTTCTCCCTGAAAAAAATCCCCAAAATTGCGAGAAAAATTCCAATTTGGCAACCCTGTGTGAAACGCTTCCCCACAACCATCACTAATCGGATTTTTTCGTCGGAACACCGTACAGCTACGCCTTACGTATTCTATGATCAACTCTGCGGATCGCAGGGCTCCTATTTCTATCAGAAATGCTTGAACTGATTAGGTTCACCACTTCGGCGACGTTTTAATTGCAACTAATTTCCGATACGACAGCCTTGGAAGTTTTTTGTTTTCGTTCGCGTCAGGTTTCGGCCTCAGTATTCCCGATTCGTCGCTGTGGAAATACTGAATGAAATTAAGGCGTTCTTTTGACAGCCTTGGGCTGTGAACTCAGTTGCCAAACTATTACGTACTTACTAGGCGTATTTATTTTACGATAATATTGTTAATGTTTTTGTTAAGTAATTACATTTTCATTTGCTTTGAACCATTTCGCATTTTTATTTTTCAATAAACGACAGATGCGTTTCGAGTTAACTTAATTTGTTTATAATATTTGTTAGTAGGCCAGCGGGTATAGGAGCAGGTCGGTCGTAAGTCAGTATACGTAGCGCAACGTGCAGCGAAGCATAAATATCATAAATAACTTCACTATAATTTCTTAACAATAATATTCACGTAAAGTATCGTAAATAAGGATCGTGTTTGAGCTTTATACTCAATTAACCCAGAATCCAATTTCGCATGATGAATACACCACTGCGTCCCTTCTATGGGCGTTGCCAGTGGCGTCGAGCGCAGGAATTGTCCAGGGAATTTTACATTCCACCGGAATGACGTAGTTATGTAGATTTGTTATTTTCACGGACGGCGTTTTCCTTTTATGCACTTTTAAGTGTATTTAACTGACGAGTAGTGAGATGTTGTGTTCATGGTGTCCCGAATTGTAAGAAAAGGTTCATATAAACAAGAAAATGCTGCGTTTTTGAGATACAAAGTGTTTAAATTAGAAAAACAACACGTAGATTCTCTTTGTACGACGAAATACGTATAATTTTTTAATTAAGTGTACGGTGAGCCTTTTCGCGATACGCCGCTGCCTCGACGGTGCGGTCCCGAGCGGAATCGGCACGTCAAGGGCAAGAAATTCACGATATGACATCCAGGAAGATGTAAATTCGAGGCACAAGGAATTGAGTTATAACATCTATGAAAGTGGCGCATTGAACCTGCATCACGGATTGATTCATGGACTTTAATACGATTAAGTACAGCATTTATCTCGTCCCGATAGTCGTAATCTGATCCGTGATGTACTAAATATGATTTACGCGTGACCAACGCATCGCGGACCGGCTTTAATTTTCTCGAGGTTTAGCCCACTATAAATTTCGTTCTTATTTCGTTAATTATCGCCGAGGCCCCACGGCCTGCTCCGTGTTTAAGCTCATCTACATCACAACGCGGAGGATTAGTTTTTGGCGGTTTTCGGCTCTCCGAAAATCCGACGGACGGTTTACGTTTGATCTATGGCCGATTTAATCGACAAATTAACTGTAAAACAAGTTAAAAATCTTTGAAAAAGGAAATGTCGATAAGAACCTCGCAAAATCCCGGAAATATACGGTGTGTTTCCTCTTGCCTAGTATGCCTATCTTTTTCATTTCTACCCGCAGTTTCTTAAAGGACAAATATTTCTTCTACATGTTAAGTTTTAAATATGGCCTTCCAACAATGAGCGTAGTAGACTTTATTTGCGCGGCTCGTAAAACTTGTAGCTTGCAGAAACTATAAAATTAACTCCCTTTTATGAAGAAAAGATTAAAAATTCATTAAAAAAGCGACGACTTTTAAAAATAAGTTAAACGTTTTTTCTTCGTCTGAGCGTTTTATTGTTGGCAGTACACGAACAATAAAACAGTATGTTAACCTTAATAAAACGCTGCTAGCAACAGGAATAACATTTTACGAGGCTTCCTCTGATCGTATTTTGGCCGTTTTACAACGATGTTCAACTACTATGCCTGCTAACAGTGATACCGGGATTAAATACTACGAAAACTATACAGAGGTTTATAAAGCTTTAGAGGATTTATTAATGGTGAATAGTATTTCAAATAAACGTAACCGTAGCAACTTCAAAAAATGCTTAAAATTAATAGTAACCAAAATTGTTTAAACTTATTGGGGACCACTGGAGAACTGTCATTGGCCAGATATTTTGTAGAACACAGTAACATTGCTAGTTCAATTTTAGTGTTAATAACTGCGAATAAATATACTAAAATAGCTCAGTAATAAGACCTGTAGACAGAGTTAGCCTTGCTATCGATAGTCAGCGGTACCAAAATTTTTTTTTCGAATTATTGTGATAAGTCAGATATTAAAAAAACCATTCCATCTACAAGAACTATTTTGGGGAAGCATTTTCGTTACATCCTGTACATCCTTGTCAATATTTGCCCGAAATCAATTATCCGAGGAATTTTCTATCAAAATGTGTGCGTAGATATCTCTATACGCCTGTGGTTGTATCCGTCTATTATAGGTTAATAGCAAATTCGTGTATTGTTAAACAAACACCGCGAGTGGTTAAACAAAGTAAATGAAAAACAAATATGCCTTTATTTAGCCGAAGAGTCTGTTTGCTCGGCTAATGCCTCTGCCTCCGATTTTTTATAGCGCTTTTATCCGGGACAAAACAAATATTTTCGAAATGATTTTATTATATCCTCAATCCTCCAATCCGTTACGACCAAGGGAGAATATGTAACGTGATTAAAGTGTAACTTAAGGAGAATTGATCTCGACTCCAAATAATATTATTCAAATAATTTCAAGGTAAGCAGATGGTAGGTAGACGGGTTTTAAAGGCAATCAGCATGGGTATACGTAAACGATAAAATTAAACTTATCGGATATTGATAAGCTTTACAGCGCCAGTTTCTAGTTGAAAGGTGGATTATACAGAAACAGTTAATTGTTTTCATTAAGTGTGGACTGGGAGATTATATTTCGCTTGCGGACTTACCAGTAATCTGGTTGATCTGGAAGCTGCCATTGCCGGGAATCAGACTATATCTTATAGCAGCGTTGACCCCGCTGTCCGCGTCTTTGGCTTGCAGTTTACCGACGACGGTGCCCCTTCTCAAATTCTCTTCAATGCTGAACTCGTAGGAATCCTTTACGAAAGCGGGATCGTTGTCGTTTGCGTCCAACACCTCGACCGAAACTTTCGTGGTGGTTGTTTCTGAAGGTGTACCGTTGTCGGAAGCTGCTACCACCAAATTGTACCGGTCCTTGGTCTCCCTGTCTAGGTTCCCTCGAAGGTACAACCAGCCGCTGTTGGGGAAGATGCCGAAGATGTCTTTGATGTCAGCATCGTCGGAGGAGTTCGTGGATATTAAGCGGTATGTCAGTCGGGCGTTGTTGCCGGTGTCGGCGTCGACGGCGGTCAGTTGTAGGATCTGGAAAAAAATTAACGTAAACGAAACATTAATTAATGTTTCTATTAAACAAATTCATTTAAATCATTGCTGTAATCTGCTGAAAACCATCCCGACACCGCGCAGAGTAAAGTGTCACGTCCATCAAGCTAATATTGTAATTAATAGACGAGATTACAATATTCCATAATCATTTTAGATTAAGCCGATATTACGTCTATTTTTATTATATTCTTTACAACCGCCAGCTTTCCCTTTTCCATATTTGGATCTGTTCTTACGATATTAAGTCCGAGTTATTATTCAGCCACATTCATCGGTACAAATCTGTTTGTATAAATGATTGCTAATTATTGTCTTACGAAAAAAAAATTGCTTACAGGAAATGCGTACGAATATAACTACGAGGGAGAATCAGTACGAGCATACATCATTTTATTTGTAAGACTGTAGTATGATTATGTCGAATGTTTTGTCTGAACACAATTTAGTTTTGGGCGTAGATTTCTGATGAAGGATATTTAACTGACGCTTACAGATTTTAATTAGGAAAGGTGACTGAAATGTGAACCACCCTCGTAGTTTAAAGAAAATGGGATTGTTGTATCGATTGTGGTAAATGACTTGGAAGTTATTTAGGTTGATTGTAGAATTCAATAATTATGGTTTGCAAGGAGGTCACGATTAGAAGTTTGATATATGTGGTAGAATGAAGCCAATTCGAAACATAGCTAGCTAATAATTTCAGTAAGGTTGCAATCATTAAAAACAAAAAGAAACAATGCTATGACAAGAAAAAAGGCAAAAAGTAGAAAATGTTTAATAATTTATAAATTTTTCTCAGTTTAACTTTGTAGTAAATAAATTAAATTTGAATTATTATCAGTTTACTATTTTTTCATTATTCTACCAGAGAAATAAAGTTACTTTATTCCACTAGTGGATAAAGTATCACTTTAGACGGTTTATATTTCATAAATTATAAAATAACGTTTTTTGATGGTGTAAAAATCAGACACGAGAAATGTTTGCAACAAATAGGCAACTTATTTCAATAATCACTTTTAGTTGTAAAAAGATGTGGAAGAAATAAGAAAATTCAGGTTTTTAGATACTAGAAGCGGTTTGGTTTGTTTTCACCTTTCCAAAATCTTAAATCAACTTGCTCTGTAGCTCTGTATCTTTTCTAGTGCAGGAGATCCAAACGGTGTCCGCCTCAAAAGTAATCGCCGTGTAGATCTTCACACAAATTGATTTTCAGTGTCGTATCTCCGGGATTATCGACGGGGGCAACGGATGGATTATCCACGACTTCGCTCAAACGTCATGACTAGACGTTGCGACCTTGAGCGCGTGATAAATGGTGGACGATGGGGTCAGAAAGGGCCTAACTCATTACGTCAAATGGACTATTACCGATCGATTTCATCGCCGCCTCACGGAATACTCCGAGAAAATGCTAAACCCGTAATGGCCTTAGCCGAGGTCAGTGATATCCCTTTCGGTTTAGAGCTGCTCTGTGTAATATTCTCTCCAAACTGTGTATTGTTGTGACGAGTAAGTTTCTTAAAAAAAGGTTTAATCTATTACTAGCTTTCGCGTTACGAACAAATTCAATCTTTCTCCGGGAAAATCTTATCGAATTAACTCAATAAAAAAAGCAGGGGTTTTTAATGCACTGTTACTTTCCCACTCTAATTGTAAGAGCATTAAGTATACATTTCTTATCTCTAGGAATTATCGTTTGATTATACTGTGCTGCTCATTGTTTGCTTCTGTTTTTCTCACACGAATAAAACATTAATGATGGCAAAAGTAATGTCCAAATAAGTAGCTTCCTATATTTCCGTGACGATGCAAAGCTCAAAATCTCACATTTAATAGTTTTACTAATGATGGCGGCCATTACACCATTTGATGGTACGTTTAATTGATAAATAAATAGCTCGGGTGTTGTGGATAGGATTTTAAGGTGTTTTGAAGTTATTTTTCTAGGCTCTTCGAGGTTTTTACAAGATATTGATGATATGACTAGGGCGGATCTTTTTTGAGGTGGATGTGAGAGGGGGCAAGCCAATTTTTTCTGGATTACCTTCAGTACAACTCAAATAATAAAAGTGTAGATCCCTAGATCCGGGCGAGGTCCGGAACATTTTGAAAATTGCAAAAATGTTTAAAACATTTTCAGTATTTTATTTATATCTTGGAACCTATGCATTTTGGAAGAATATTGATGAGGAAAAAGTTTTAGAATTGAATTTTGCACAATATGCTGTAAGTTAAAAGTTGCAAAATAGCAATAATTGATAAAAAAGGCAAGTTTTTTGGATAATTTTAAAAAATATTTTAATTGCTCCTAAGCCATTTTAATTTTGGTAAAAGAAACTTTAGAGTACAATAAAACAACACACCAAATTTGATTAGAAACGGTTCGATAGTTTTTGCAAAATAATTTTTTTAAAAAAATTTTGAAAAAAAATTTTCGAATTTTCAGTGTTGCACAGCCTTAAATAAAGCATCTAGATACTTGAAAATTTTTTCACAGAGAAAAGATCGCTCAACCTTTCAAATGGTTTTTGAAAAATTGAAATCGGTTGACTAGGACGGTCACAGAAGTAAATTTTTAAAGTTAACACTCTTTTTTTTTATTTTTAAACAATTAGATTACATTTATCAATTTGCAATTTAGTTTTTTTTATAATTTTAAAGTACTATTTTGTCTTAATTTTATTATACTTAAAAAAAATAATTTCCAAATAAAAATTTTTCTTTTATTTGTTTAAACAAAAATTATTTAAATAATTATAATAATTATAACTAAATACATTCATATGCAGAGTGTTGAAATATATACGTATACAAATTTTTTCATTGAAAAAATGCAATAGCATAGGGTAAAATATACAGTATATTTAATGCATAAATAATAAACTTTGTTTATAACAAAATATGTGCAAATTAGACAGTTGGTATTACGATATTCGAATTCCTTGGCTCGCGAGATATCGGAGTAACAAAAAAGATCGATATTGGTCCATTAGAAGCCGAGATAATGCAATTTTTTTCGTACCTTCGCATTTTGAACCTTCGAATTCAGCGAAAGCCCCCTCCCTCACTTTTCGTGTTTTGAGTCACTTTTCGAGCGTGCGAGCGACAGCTTTTCCACTGATTTATCTATTTTTCCGATAACTTATGGATAGCATTTTTTCCAGCTTAGAACTTGAAAAAGCGAAGCCACTGGATCAAAGACTATTGTTAAATTGTTTATAAATTAACGGTAAATGCCGATAAACTTTGACCGCTTATATCTCGAGAACTAATAAACGGAATTTAACTTTTTTTAAAAAAAAGGAGCGTCTTTCCCTGTACTTTAAAATTATAATTTTTGAAAAAACTAAATTGCAAATTGATAAATGTAATCTAATTGTTTAAAAATTAAAAAAAAGACTTTAAAAATTTACTGTGGCGGCCCTAATCAACCGACTTCAATTTTTCAATAACCATTTGAAAGGTTGAGCGGTCTTTTCTATGTGAAAAAAATTTTAAGTATCTAGATGCTGTATTTGAGGCTGTGCAACATTTTGAAAATTTTTACCAAAATTAGAATGCCCCCGGAGCAATTAAAATATTTTTAAAAAATTATACAAAAAACTTGATTATTTTGCTTTTTTTTTCATCAATTATTGCTATTTTGCAACATCGGTAATAAATTTTGGGCAAATTGGTTTTGAAGCATTTTTTCAGATATTTCCCAAGACAAAAATTCTTGTAATAAAAATGATCCTAAGTTAATTTGTGAAATTTGTAAGAAAGAAAATCTCAGTATCAGAAAACTTCAAAAATTTGAACTTACAAAGATAAACTGCTTTTTGGTTTTTCCCTAGGTTTTATAATTTTGCAGTAAATCGCTAAAATATTAAAAAAAAATAGAACTCCTCTCGTTTAAATTATTATCCTGCACCTCGATTTCAGCAAAGCATTGAGGATTGGACCAATACACCACAAGCAACTTCAAAATCGGACAAATCGCGGAATGCAAACAAATCGGATTAAGGCGCGTTTACAACTCAATCCGCTAAACCAAACAAGAAGGAAATGACTTACTTGCGAGTTCACAGGTAAAGATTCCAGAACACTCAAAGAATACTGGCTCCTCTCGAACACCGGCGGGTTATCGTTAACGTCTTGTACTTCGACGAGCACTGTGAGGTTGGCAGATAGCGGAGGAATGCCCATATCGGTAGCCGTGATGACCAGACTGTGTCGCTGGGCCGTTTCGTAGTCTAGGCGTCTGGTCAGCGTCAGGTGGCCCAGCTTGGAGTCGATCTTGAAGAGGCCGCCGGCGCCGTTGTTGAGGATGGCGTAGCGGACGACGCCGTTCGAGCCCGAGTCCTTGTCCTTGGCGTGCGCCGCGTATAGGGGGACGCCCAGCTCGACGTTCTCGGGCACGGAGATGCGCACCGTGCCGGACTCGAACTCCGGTGGGTTGTCGTTCACGTCTTCTATCTCTATGTTGACCTGAAACGCATTTCCAAATTGTTAGGACTTGTTGAGAACTTCTGGAGTCGTCCTGACTTACATACTACATAAAAATAGGACAATAGTTGTGACCAAAGACAAAGCTGTGTCGGCTTTTTGTCCTGTTTTTTGTAGCAAACAGAAACAGTGCTTTTTCACAGCACATTGCGGTTTAAATAAACGCTTAGACTAAGCAGTCGGCGGTACCCAAAATGTTTCTTACTATTACTGTGGTAAAGTATTAAAAATATTTTTTATACTGATTTCAACTTTTTATGGTGACAGCTGCTGCCGAGGGTTTCTATACTGACCTGGGTATGCCCGTATACAGGCGGATCACCGCTGGTAGCTTGGATGTTGAGCAGGACGCTGGCTCTGGCCTCGTGGTCCAGGTTGGACGCCGTCGTAATGGCCCCGGTGATTGCGTCTATCTTGAAAAAACCGTCTGGATCGCCCGAGTAGATCGAGTAGCGGATACTGCTTCTCCCACCTGGAAAAGAGCGATGGCGTTTAATAATTTCCCTCGTGATCGGTGATATCCGGTTAGAAGAAGAAGATTAATTAATTGAGGTAATTATATGTGACGTCCAGCAGAAATAAAACTTAAAACTTTTCGCTAGTTGACGTAGAAGGCAACTAGCTGCCCACTCTTTCGCTAGTGGATCTGTAATTACGGGGATCTTTTTAGCGATCGTGGAATTAAACTGTAACTGGAAGTAAATCTGCTCGTCGGGATCTAGGACGTGATCGAAATCGCTAAAATGGTGGCATCATTTTTGTTGTTCGCTGTACCGAGCACAAACCTAACGCATAAGGTTTATATTTTCATATGTTTGAAATTTTTATGTTAAATGCAAATGTACACTGTGTGAAATATATGATGTTTTTAATTATGCGTATCTCATGTCGTTATCAGTATGAAGACAAGATTTCACCTCAGTTCTTAATTCCTTAAGGAGGTACATCGAGGTCCGAGGGAAGTGAGGAGCGCTTTTCTTATGGGACTAAAACCCAGAGGCGGACTGGCTAGATGAACAGGCCCGGGAAACATTCATCAAGCGGCCCGTTTTTTGAAAGAAAAATATTTTTCATCCTTCTACAGCGTGGACTGGCCCAAAATGACCGCGGCCTATCGGGAAACCTCCCGAGTTCCCGCACAGCCAATCCACCTCTGCTAAAACCCGTTGCCAATTTGAAAAAAATAAATTCTATTGAAATTATTTGCGATAAACATTATCCATATAGCAAACAAATCTACTCATGTGCACATAGCATACATATTGACTAATTAACAACAAAAAATATCACATTTAAGTAGTTTTAAATTATATTTAATGAACGCATAAAAACTATGCAGATGTGGCAACAACGCTAATAATTGACTAGCAGTTGTACACACTACGAACCTACAGACCTCGGACATAGCAGATATTGCGCGTCAAATTCGGGTAAAGATGTGTACGCGTTCAAAAATGTATTGTGTGTAAACTATGTACAATATAATTATTATATATAGCAAATATATCGTATTATCTTGGCGAAGATTTGTATCTTTTATTTAAAACCCGTAAATCATGTGAACTGGTAAAACAACGAGAATTATGTTAATTTAGTTCGAAAGAAATGAAATGACACTCGCGCCCATCTCTCGTCCAAGTCAAAGAAAATGTTGGATGCAATTTTGAAGGTTCTGTGATAGAAATTACATTAATACTCACTGTTCTTAATCTCTATTTTAGTAATGCTACAAAAGTTTTGCAACTATAACTAATTTTTTAGATATAAAGTTTGCTGAGAAATATTTATGTTCATTTATTATTCCGTACAAATGCTTTTATCTCAAGTATTACTAATTATAGTAATCAAGTAAAGAAAACTTTATGTAACCCTAAATATTGCTTGGTAATGATTACGATGTTTTTATAAACCATTAAATATATTAAAAGGATTTATCAACTGTATTTTTTATTCCAATAAATATATCACAGCTTCCTAGTCTTCTTTAATTAATCTAGTTTTTTAAAAACATTACAAAAAATCATCTGTTCTGGATAATTTATTGTTGATAACAATGTACATGGGATTTAGGAAAAATGTATATGTTTGAAATCAATTTCGTTTTTATCAAGTCTTTCAAATGTATTCCCACTTTGCTGTCAGCTGATTGCGACGTTGTCACATTAATCCTCAAGTCATCTGTTTTTAATTAATACAGCTGTACTATCTTCAAAACTTACATTAGTTTACATCAAAAATAAGATAATACTGTGTACTGTCTATGGAAAAGTTTTGTTTCACAATTTCTACATTTTTTTCTCAGTTATGGGCAAAAAAAGAGCCGCACCGTTCATCTTCGCCATATAAACCTATGTTAAAATGAACAATTTTCAACAACTCAAAATCTAGATTCAAAAAAATACGACGCACAAAGGGAGCACTGGCTAATATGCTATATAAATTTCAAGTACATCTGGTGCATTTGAGTGAACCCGATATACCTCCTTAAAACTAATATTTTATAATTTAAGGTCACATTTTTTTGAGAAACTCCAGTAATATATACACCGTACAGTTTCCCATATATGTCCGTGTGTTAATTGACGTTATCATGCGAAGAACGGCCAGAATCCTACGACGGGCTCATCGCCACTTGTGTGGCTCCTCACTCTCTGACCGGGTTGTCGTTCTCGCCGTAAATCCACTTACGTCAATTTGGCTCTGCCTTAATTAGCGTGGATCTTAAACATACAAAAGTCCACCCTCATTCAAATGAGCGCGAGCCGCACTAAATTTCACCGACGATGAAAACAAAAAAAACTCTCGCCAGGGCATTAATTAAATTCAATAAAGCCAGTAATAAATAGCATGCTAGTTTTTGTCTGGCTGGGAATTGTATGGGGGCCCTTATTAGCATTTAGGCAAACGAGGCCGGGGCCGATTGTGACAGAAGGAAGGCGCGAGGGGCAAGGGGGCAATTATTTTCCAAGGGATGTATGTGCATGTCTCCGTCGCTAACGGACGACATTTCGGGAGTATGCTAAGTGAAAAGTGGCCATTGTATTCGAGCAGCACCGCCCGACCGATTCGTTTTCATTCCGCGGCCGTTCTAAATCAACCAGCGGCCCCCAAAATGTCGCGGGAACCGGCAGCATACCTCGAACAACGCGATCGCCCTCAACATTAAGACTTTTCAATCAAAGTATTCATTTACATTTTTTTTATATACTTTTTTCTGGATTTTTTGTCACAATTTTAAATGGCTCGAAAAAGCGCAACTCCCAAGCACCCGCCCTCTATAAATTTACATATTACTTTGTGGATTTTCGAAAAATGCCACGAATTAAAAACCAATAAAGTTCCGCCTACATTAAAACCCTGATTAACGAGCACCTTCGTCAATATATCAATCCCTTTCAAGTCTACCTGATACATACATCACTTCTGCTCTTTTTTTTAAATCTGAAATAGCGCACCGCTCGGTGAACAGCGCGACAAAGCGTGGGAGTTTCGCAAAGGATAAAATATTTGCCTAGGCGAGTTTTTCTACGGACATGCCCGTCACACCTTGTTAGACACACATAAATTTATCATTATTTTGTTTGCACACTGTTTCTTTAATTGTTATTTAGGAGGCCAGCGGGAACGTGTCTTATATACGCAGTCGAATACCTCTGATACCCACCTATTGGAGGCCGCAGATCGACGCGTCACCGGGACAAAATTTATGGCTTTGGTGAAAAGTTGGTTTGCTGTTTGAAACCCCCAAAATCTTACCAAACGGGTCGTCGACAGTCCTCGTCGATTCTATGAGGGGAGATGGGGGGCACTGACAAGCGGCAAGTCACTTTTAAAAGCGATGCAGTTACAGGACAACCATGCATTGCTGCAGACTACCAAATAAAGTGCATCGGTTTCATTTAAGGATGCTCCGAGACTGGGATTGTTTTCAGGAATCAGCTTTCGCTGCTTTTCATACAGAATATACCGATGTGATCAGCAATTCCAGATTTCACTCTGCTTCATTTCATAATTCATTTTCTTTACACTTTTTTAATTTTTTTGTAATTAACAACGCAGCAAATGAATTTCCCGCATGATACAAAGGAAGTACTATCCGCAACAAGGCGTATACTTTTTGCTTCAGTCTAAAATCCTGGAATCTCAACGTATCTGATGGATCTGTCTGCCGGAATGATATATGCCCATAAGACCATAAACTGATGCACAACTACTATTATGTACTAGTAATTATAATACGCAAAAAAATAATTACTTTTTTGTTCCGTTTGATAGTAACTGAGGATAAAGCAATAAAATTGCAATAAAGGAAGACCTTCGATCATAAGAACCCTTGTCTTCATTAAGGTAATGACCTTACGATTTTTAATTGCGTTTTATGTCTGAATTTTATTTCGTTTTAAAATGAATGTAGTCTGCGGGGACATATACGGACGATGATGGAGTCCGTGCGACGCCTCGGACACCATCAAACTGGACAGGATTGATCTTGTACTGATATCGAGCAAAAATATACGTTTCTTTAATTCTAGAACAAAAGTTTTCATTTTCCAGTTGAATATTACACCTAAATATTGGCATGACACAATATTTAATTGTAAACAGATAATTTAAGATTACTTTGAAAAGTGGTATTGCCTTGATCTGGTCTGGGATGCTGCTTTTCCCTTTAATATCATTATATTATTTACATTTTCCGTTTTTGTACGTTCCGTAATACACAATTTGCATATTAAATTGACGCAACCAACTTCCGTCATCCGAGATTAGTTGATGTGCATTTCATTTAAATTCTGATTACTTAATCAGTTGTGTGTCAGTCTAACTCAAACTGTCTTGAAACTAAAGTAGTTGGCGTTGAAAATCAACTGTTTACTTAAAAATTATTTATATTGTTGTATCTCATAGCACCGAGCTTAAATTTACTACAACAGTTTTACTAGAATTTTTACATGAAGCAAAGACAACTTTTTGGTGCAGCATAATTAGAATTAGCTTTGGCTGGATCCAAAAACTGATCCAGGAATTGATTTTGGCAGCTAAATTTTTTGGTTATTGTTGACTGAAGATTAAAAAGGCTTTAAAACTCACTATTATCCATGACGGCAGCCTTCACGTTCCCAACCATGGTGTCCCTCCTGACATTTTCACTTACAGCGTAAGTATACTTAGGATGTTCAAAAATCGGAGGTCTCTGAGCAGAATCGATCACGCTGATGAATACTTCTGCGTCTCTGACGGACTTAAGGTTACCCCCGTCACTAGCGCTAATGTTGAGGTGGTGGTAGGGTTGACTCCTGGTGGATAAAAGACTTGGCCTGGTGATGAAAATCTCCCCGGTGTTTTTGTCTATCCTGAACAGTCCAGCCTCGTTTCCTGCTACTATTTTGTAAGTTACGGTGCCGAATCTACCCGAATCCGGATCTGTCGCCGCTACCACCACTACAGGTGTGGTGGCTGAGGATGAGGCGCCTCCTTCGCGGAGCGAAACGTTGTATTCCGAGGGGTAGAAGATGGGACGGTTGTCGTTGACGTCGGTGATTTGGATTTTCACCATGGCCGTCGTTCCCAGGCCGCCTAAAACAGAGGAGATGGTTTAATGTTTGATGAAATGTTTAGTACTTTAGATTATAACAAAGAAGTGGAAGGTACGTTTTTGTAAAGAGATTTTTCTTTGACATATAATTTCAGTTGAATTTCCCAAAGCACTCGTCGTCATCGAAATTCTGGAATTTTTAGTGAATTTTTACCTGTATTTAGTTAATATTAAAGTCAAATATTTTTCTAGGTATTTGTGATGGTTTTCAAAAGCTTAAACATGATGTAACTGTACACCCTGTACATCGTGCATTGCGGAAACATTTCTAGAAACGTATCGACGCAAGCCAGCTCCACTAGAACATTTCTATATACTTTATGTAAATGTTTCTATTATATCTCAAACCCTCACCAACGAAATAAGATTTATTGCCGCCGATTTGATAAATAATCCGCTGTTTGTTAATATCGAACATAAATCACTGAGCCGTGCGTAGATTTCAGAAATTGAAAAGCCCGTCGAGGCCTTCGTTTTCCATAAAATTCGCAAGATTAACGACTCGGTTGTTCGGCATCGCGGTCGCGCACCGGGATTATTATAATTAGTACCCTAAAATATCCGAGCGATGGTAAATATTGGTTATTTGATGGGTTAATGGCTGGCAATTTCCAAAACTGCTTATTTTCCCCATTGCCGAGATGAATCGCACTACACACGCAGTTACTGCACTTCGCTTGTAAAAGGCCCCATCATTGATAAAAGCGCTAAATAATTTAATAAACCTAAAGGTGGCTCTACACTGCCATTCCCATTAATTCTATATTTCAAAAAAGTATTTATATTTATTTGGTAGACATATTATTATAATAATTACTTATTTATTCCAAACACGTATTATTTCTTTGTTAGTAGATAGTAACAGTAGAGTGAGTGCTTCTTTGATAATAATTTGAAGTCAGACATCATAAAATACATTTTACAACTTGTTACAATCACACCTTGACTTGTTACAATTGACAGGGACAGATTTGTAACATTTGTTACTAAATTTGTTAAATAAGTGTTTTCTATTTAGCTAATTTAAGGACAAATTTAGATTTGGCTGGCATAGTATTGACAACGATCTACTTAACATTTTACAACTTGTTACAATCACACCTTGACTTGTTACAATTGACAGGGACAGATTTGTAACATTTGTTACTAAATTTGTTAAATAAGTGTTTTCTATTTAGCTAATTTAAGGACAAATTTAGATTTGGCTGGCATAGTATTGACAACGATCTACTACTTTTAAAAATTGTGATTTAAAAGCGAAATAAACCACTCAAGGAAACTCACTCTGCCAAGTAACAGCAGTAACGCCGTTTCGATTCTCCGCAGGATCAGTACGAATTGAAAGCGCGCTATCTAACCAATACATCGGCTATTTTTTCAATAAAACCGGCCATTAGTCGGTAAAATATATCTGCGTCGATAAGGCGCGCAAAAAATTGAAAATTTCCTATTGAAACCCGACAACAGTAGAGCTCAGCGGTCATAAATCAACAACTGAGAACTAGTTAATTTCAGCGCACCTTGTATACAGTATAAAAATCGCTTCTGGCGCTGAAACATAGAGATTCACGTTTTCGTGAGTATCGATTGTAACGAATGACATCGTGCTTTTACCTTTGTTTTGCCTTCTTTGCACTTCATAAATAGTTAATGGGTTATGGCTCCGGCATGCCAACACCATTGGCGTACCGCCACGTCCATTGCGATAATAGATAAGACGGATTATGCTGTTTTTGCGATCATTAGCGGCTCGTGGGTCCGGAAATAGGGAGTAACATTCTCGTGGAACGAATTCTCTATACTGAGCACAGCTAAAGCACTTAACGTTACTTTCTGATTGTATTTCTTAAAAATTCACTTTCTACTATTGCTACAGGGAGGCTACAAAATGTTTTTAAAAGTTTCACTCTTTCTAAAAAAGCAATAGTTATGTTGTTGTTAATAAACAGCTGAACACTACTAAAAAAATATTTTCTTTAGTATAATATACTTCTAGAACCCATTTTTTCGCCTTCAGCTACGCCCTTGTATTTGCACTAATGTATTCAAGTGGATTCGGGTCCGAAAATTTGAATATAGAAAATTAAACGGCTACTAGCAGTAGCAAACTCATTATAAAACCACACCTTTCCAGCAAATACTTCTGTGAAGTGCGGCAGGCTTTCAGAAAATGACGTAATCAGTTATTTACAATACTAATTAGTGTCCGCCATAGGAACATGAATTCCGTTTAACAACACGCTGCCAACAATGGGCCTAAAAAAAGCTCTAGGCAGGACCGCCGCTGTACCTTCGACTCCGGTTTCCGTATTGCCAACCCTACACACTACTGTATTTTCAATAAGGACTTATTACAAGGCAAGACGTTAAATGGACTGTGCATCTAGTTACCTCTGTCCGTCGCTATAACGGGAAACTCGTATACGTTCCTAGTCTCGTAGTCGAGGCCTGAACTTATGCATATCTCCCCCGTGTCCGAGCGGATCTTGAACTCCCTCAGCTTGCCGAAGCCGTCTCCGAGGGTGTAGTTCACCATGGCGTTCACGCCGCAGTCTGGGTCGGTGGCTGAAACCTGGAAAAAAGGAAGGTGTTACTAGAATTTCCTGGACAGGAACAAAAAAGATGTAGGGAAGATTAGTGTCAATTGTAACAAACATGCTTGGCAATCGTCAAATGTAATAAGACAAGAAATGCCCTAGTTACAACGTATTTCATTTGTTCAGTATTTTAAACAACCAGATTCGTATTTTTATAATGTAACAACAACAACCATTAAATTTATATCATTTCTGTAAATTTTAGCTGTACTGTTTACATCAGTGTATAATAAGCGTATACATTAGTTATGTACTTTGATGTTGCTTGTTTTCTTACAAATAGATCGAAAAAGATGTCTGAGGGCGTTAATTGTAACATACACATTGGTGACGATTGTATCTTGTTACAATTGACATCTAAATTGAATTTACTGACAAACGTTCATCTTCTTCATTATTCAGACTATCAACTGAAACGAATGATTGAATAAATGAATTGAATTAAAACAGTTCAAGAAACATTTAATGTTTCTTATATCGAAGTCAATTGTTTATATTTCTAGAATATTACATTTTATCCTACGTTTGTATCTAATTTATGTTTCGCATTGAATTAAATACTGGAAAAAATATTTTAGACACTTTTAGACTGATGATGATTAGTGTAACTTTTGTTACAATTGACACCACTCTCTTTTCGTTGTAATAATAAAATAAACGTTTAGATTTTCCTTTAAATTAACTCCCAGGTAAAGCGACAGATCATTATTAAGGCATTTGTAAGGAACAATTTGATGAAAACTGAAGATGTGTGAGATTTCGACACGACCAGTTTGAGGAACAAATCCTGGATGTTCTTAATCTCTGTTTCTCACACAAATAATATATCAAAGTCCTGGTCGAGTGAGGTTTAGAGGTGTTTTCTCGGACATGACTGATTATACCTCGATTCTTAGGTGGGAGGTTCGTCATTACCGGAGGAATACTGATGGCGTAGAGGGAGCCCACTGAAAGAACGATTTGTTTGAATTTGGAGACACCGGTTTGGTTTGAGTTTATAAGGAGAATAATGTATATAGGCAAGAAAAAATAAAAACGGCTGATATGAACATATTTAAATTTAAACGAGTAATGAAATATCTTTTCCGTTTTATTATTTTTATTTTGCATATGGGCGTTATGAGAAAAGCAAGATGCTCTTGGAAAAAACAGAACATCTTTGAATGTAATAAAATTTCTCTAATGCCTAACTGTTACAACTCGTTACATTATCAAAAGTTTTGTGTTTTTCTCAATTACATTATAACAGTTTGAGTAATTGAGTATCATCGACATATTAACTTTGAACAATGATAATGTACACAATTAGCGATATAACTGTTGCTACAATACAAGTATTTTCAATGAACATTAGTTTCAGTGTATCCGGGAGTACTGATGGCGAAAAAGGTCTTACCACCGCTAAGAGGAATAGAAGATGCACTTCCAGTCGTTTCTAAATGAGAAAGATGCGTACAGGCGTAATTATTACTTAGACACAGATACACCAACCAGTTTATTTTCCATAATTGCACTGGTAGCTCGGAAAAAAAATATGACGCGTCTGAAAATTAAAGCATTGTTTTTAATAATAGAGATTTAATTAGAATTTCTCTCGGTATGCAAACGACAACTTAATCTGAGCTGGTTATAAAATAATGAATTGTTATTAGGGCAATCTGATTTTATAATTTTATCAGACTCGGGTATCTTTACTTACTTTATTTTAATGTTCTACTCTAAGAAAAAGATCCACAAAGAGCTAAGAAGCAGCGAGTTTGCGTTACTTTGTAAAATGCAAAAGGGTAGAATATAATTGTGCTACAAACAATTATTTAGTTATTTATTTTTACTCTTGTGATATTTCGCATTCCTAACAGGTGTACTAAAATTGATGTAATGAATATTCAATCATCGGGAGACCTTGGCGACATTGCGATAGCACTGGACGGTCGTTCTCTAAACTTAAAAAGCAGAGCAGCTTTGGAAACAAGAGAATTAAGTACTTGTAGTGTATTTCTTGATACAATTAATAATATAAGCGTTTGTATTTCTGGTACTGTCAATAATTAATTGTAACATATGCCGTTTGAAATACAGTTTAATACAGTCTCAAATTTGAGGAAAATTCAGCAAAAGATGCCAGAGATTGTACGTCGGGCTACCGATACTTAACTAGGCTCTTTTTTCAGTCGGCTCTAACATCAAAGATACGTGTGACTCACGACTTTCATATTTTTTTATAACCGTGGCTAGCTAATAGTAATTGGACGCATTACCACATCATAATAAACCTCTAAATATGAAAGAGCCAAGCATCCTTGAATCTTAGCATGTCGTACCGATGTAATTAATCAGTACCGTCATAAGTTTATACCGTTTTTCAAGCTCGCTTGGCAGTCATTTTAGTTAAAATGTTGCGGAGAGTATCGTCGCCTACGTCTACAGGAAGACAACGTTGCATATCGTAGCATTTTCCCACAATTTATTGGAGGTAAGGAGTGTTAGTACAGTTCGAAAGTGTAGTAAAAACATGTAGTACCATACAGCTTAAAGCCACATTACTTTTCTCTATATTTTTACCAAACTTCCGAAAAAAATAAATTCGAAAGTGTAGTAAAAAAATATACTGCACTCTTCAAGCTGAAATCAGAGCTGCTGTTTGCATCTTAAGCACCTGGCAAACAACCAATTTATCGTTTTGTCCTTGTAGGTACGGCTCTTAAGTCTGCATTGCTGCTCAAAAAAATCTCTTTCTCAATTAATTTAAATTTATTGTTTGTAAAATCTATGGCTGTTCTTGAAAAATCAGATAACAAATGTAGGAATATATGAGCCTTTTTAATACCTCATCTTGATTCTTATTTTATAGTTCCAGCTTCTTAATTATGCATTTTATTTAGTTCTGCTATAAATAACGTCGGTACCATCAAGATCCCGTGGTCTGAAATTAAAGGTATGTTGCTGAAAGCGGGCTGCTACCATTTGGCGTAAAAATTTCGAATAAAAAGTCATTGTGATGCGGCTACAGTGATTATAGCCGATTAATGTCCTTTTTTACGTGCGTCATTACCATAATACTGAAAATATTTTATCTCGAACCGAATCTAGTCGCCAAGAAAAAAAAACTGCGATCTGAACTCGTTAATTTAGGATGAGATTTCGAAAGATTAAGAGTTTTTGTTTTTTTTTTAAGAAGTCCAAACATTCGGCACGATTATTTTAGAGGATTTGTGGTCGAAAACCACAAAATAAACTTAAATTATACTGCAAATGCTTAACGAAAATGTAAAAACAAGTTATAAATTAAATATAGGCCCATTGTGATAGCTCGTGGACAAATTTCGTTTGTTAGCATCCTTTCTCAGGGTGACTGTTGGATCTTTTGTCAACGTTCGAAGGCGGACCCACCCTCCCCATGTAAATTTTTCATTATTGGCGTCGAAATTCAATAAAAACGTACAATCCATCAAGATTAGCCCGCTCTTGTGAGCCCAGGTACCCTCGGTCGAATCCGTTAGTTTAATGGACAGCCAACGACAGAGGAGAAATATATTAACCATACGCGACATTCAGAGGCCCACGCCATTCGTCTATCAGCGCCATCTCCGTGGTCAATGGCCCTACGCGGCAAGGCTATTGAGGGGTCGCTTCGTGTATTTTACCCAATACCGTCGCCGTGGCTTTTTTTAAATAAAACGTTTGAGCGTTTACGAAATCACCTAGACCAGTCCTACGTCACATTAGCATACGAATTCGCTGCAATGGATTTAATTTTGTTGACGCGGAAAGGGCATCAAGCTCGAGTTTTATGGGCTAAGCACAAATGAGTGAAGATGTTAACAACAAGCGTCAATTCAGATTCTTCCAGTTGGAATAAGAAATGTGAAATGTCGTAATCAAATTATTTTGATTGTTGCGGCAGCGAATGAGATTCATCACCGCGGGTTACCCTTTGCCGAGCAGCAGCGCTGGTGCTAGAAGAGCGTCGCTGAAAGTGGAGCCGGCGGAATGAATGACGTATAATTTGAATAAAACAGGCGTAAAAATCCGCCACAATGCGGCAGGTTATTGGGATTAGGCACGGTACGGCATTAGCATTGTGCGAGCGGTCTGGCTTACTTCTAATATCGTGGAAAATAAAGTGCTAAAGAATAAGGTAAGTAAAGTAACACCTCCTATTGTATTCCATTTACTGCCTACAGATTTGCTCGGACAATATTACAAACATTATGGTAAACCATGGTAATGCTAGGATCTGCATACAAAACAATTCAAATAAGTACACATTCTAAGAAGAAAGGCAGGGGATTTGCATCCGCCAAAATTGTATTCAAATTTCGAATAGATGCGAGATACACAAAACCCGCAGAAATTTGCACACAGAACGAGAATTTGCCGGTGGTCGACCCGATACATTTCACACGCCCGAGGAAGACATAATAATTTTTGAGCTCACTGACTAACCGAGGCATAAATTCGGTTTCAATGCTTATTCAAATTATGAGCGCAAAAATAATTCAGTACGCCTGTCGTCGTAAACACACCGCGTCGCATATAACTAATTTCACAGGTATTAATTTATTCGCTTCACCGGGATAATATACAGGTACGCTCGAAAAACACCGCCGTCACCCTTACCAGTGGCGTACCGGATCCAAAAAGTAGACGATTCATATTTTATTAAACTAATCCAAAGCCAAATAAACAACATTGTAATCAAACCCGAAAGAAAGTCGGAATAATGTAAATAGTATATTCTTATATTAGGATTAAAAGTGTTAATTTTGGGCCAGCAAATTTTATATTTGCGAGGCGAAGTGTATAGTAGCCGAGCGGATGCAAATTTGCGAGATTAAAAAGACACAAGTTTTCTTGACCATAAATAAGAAAGAAAGTAAGTTCCTATAAATCTATGTCCGAAAATGCTTCGTATCGGAGATACAGGGTGTTGAAATTTAGAGAAAATACAAGGTTTTTACTAATATCTGGATAACCCTAATTCCGATTTTTTTGAAATTTGGTATGTTTGTTTATAAAAACGGTAGCGTCTTCTGACATGATTTATTTTATCTATTCCAGCGACATCCGGGGACTCACTCCTGTTGATATTGATAAGTAAACATATGAGACGTCACTGCTTTTTCTCAGGTGTCACATGTTTTTCTAATTATGCAATAAAATATACAACTTTTTGTTTCTTCACTTTTTTTGATATCTTGCTTCGTTTTCGAACAAAAAATTAATAGCTTAAGTGTGTGATTTTAATAAGTAATTGAACTGTGTAGTTGTCAATTCCTGCTTGTGAAAATTACACAAATAGTGAAATGTGCGATATGCATTTTCTTTATGGCCTTGCCAACGGTAATGCATTTTCTTGAATATGAATTGCCCATACTTTTGGAAGACATCCCATTGCCATGAAGGTTGCAAATGTATTTTATGCACGATGGTGCTCCACCCCATTTCAGTTTGTATTTTTAATCGCATAATTATAAAAAAATATGACACCTAAGAAAAAGCATTGACGTCTCATATGTTTACTTATTAATATCAACAGGAGTGAGTGAGGAATCTAATGAAGATTTAGGTGTACCTGAGAACCTGAGAAGATACTGGAGTGTGCGAAAGAGGTTTCTTTAAGTCTTCTTCCAAAGAAATCTTGAAAAATTTATGAATGTGTCTACCATTGTCTATTTTTGTTTGATCATATATTTTTTTTGCACCTGTTTGATCAGTTTTAATCCAATTTGACAATTGTTCGTTTTATACATTATAAGTGACAACACTGCAGGTTTTGTTAATCTTTTTTGTTTCTGCTGGAACTTATTCCGTTACTGGGTTTTCAGCCCGTTAGATGTTTTAAATAAATAAAATCTATATTTTTTTATTTGAATTCACAGACTAATGAAGCTTTAGGCTCTCTTGCCCAACTCCCAATGTTTCAGTCCAAGAAATTCCGATCGTAAAATTTTCACGCGACCATCGACTTGGAACAGATCGCCGGCCTAAAACACCGAGTAGTTTCCGATTGTCCAAAATGCGTGTCGCTTTGTCGCCGTCGATCGACCGAAATTAATTACAAACACAAAAAGGCCGATTCCGTAAGTGTAATTCCGAGCTGTTTTGGCTGAGTGAATTCCACAGAAAAGTTCACCGCCACGGAATGAAAAAGTCGGTGTGCTGAGGGCTTTTCGGTCCACCTTTCACTTACCCATGCGTTTCCCCGAGACTAATTTCGCTGTTTTTCGGCTTTTTCGGCGGCTCCCGTTATCGGACGGTCGGGGGCGACACCAGAACAGAGTCGAAAGCGATTGCCGGCTGAGACGAATCGTTAATTATCCACCGAGGTTTATTGATGAATGATTTTGTTAATTACAGCCGAGCTCCTGGCTAAATTCCTTAAAATATGATATAACTATTATTGATTGCTTACTTCGCTCGCTATTACGTTTTCAAGTTTCTAATATTGCTGTTAATAGAACTATTTTTTGGTTGCCCACTAACTAGGGCTAGGCAAAAATTTTAGTCCGGTCAAATTAGACATAAAAATAGTGGTCAAATAACGAAAATTCCGACAGAGCTAAATGTTGGTGGAGACCTTGGGTACACCATTAGAAATAAAGTGCCAAAAGTCCCCATCGATCCCATGTGTGCTAAAAAAGTTATTCGAGGTCAAAGGTCAAAATTTGAGGAATTTTCGTTATTTGAAATGTCTATTTTGTCCGGACTATTTGTTCAACTTTTTCGAATTTCTGGGGTTCTGAGTGGTAGCGACTCCGATGTCTCCACCACTGACTAACGCATTTTTATTCAAATTCTACACCCTGAATCTTGTGGACAGAGCATATCTGTACACATTACATTATTATGCAGTGTAAAAAAATTGGTGTGAGTGAAAGCAAGAAAGGTTCGGATACATTCAGTGAAATTATTGAGTACATTTTCACTCAATATTAAATAAGTACAATGTTTTCGGCAATCAAACTCCTTTCAAGAAGAATCGACACTGAAGGTCTAAGAACTCGCTGGGGAAGAAATTGAACTTCCTGGATGCCTTGAACGAAAAAACTTATGGAATTTAATAACTGGAAGACGGTTAGTTAAAACGCTGATTAACCGCGATTTTTGTCCAGTTAAAGCCGATACCATCAAGTGATAAGGCCCCGGACCCGCAGCTGCACAGAGGGTAATGACTATGTGTATTAACATTACCAATTAATATAATACCATTTAAAAAGCGATATAATTAGCCCGAGATTCTGTAACCGGAGCAGAACAGGATATAGTTAGGAGATAAATTGAAATGTTAAGCAAATAATAACCGCTGTAATTACTCGCGTCTCTTGTTCCTCCGCTAAGAGGTATGACATACCTAGTAGGCCGTGATTTGATGTGGGCATTAAGGAGTCTTCCATGAAAACGTTCAACGAGGAATGCCTGGCCGTGCGCATGTGTCATTCTAATATGGGGTTTTAATGGTAAAGGCGCCCGATTCGGGGAAATGTGGAGATTAAGTCATTTGCGGCGAATTCACACAGCTGGTTTACACAATTACCAACGGAGCATCTGAGGAGGACAAACATGTCCGTACAGCTTTTTATGACACATAACAATTACACCGAGTGAATACTTTGAAACGCGATCCGGGAGGGGATCTTAGAACGCCAGCGGTCCCCAACATTTGTAGGTGGATAGGACACGCGCTTTCTGTCACATAATCCTCTAAACATTGTTGTGGAAACTATAGGAGAGTTGCTACGTTTTCAACTTCTTAGTCAAAAGTTATCGCTTTCCTTTTGGCACATTACACTGAATCAACTGATCACATACAATACGTTCTGTAAAATCACGCTTGTGAGTGTATACTTTATTTTAACGATAGGTATACTGTTGCATTTTCAAATGTTTTATGTGTTTTTACTATATTTGATGTAAATATACGAACAAAAGTGTAAATATAAATTTAAATCAAAGACATCGAAGCAGGAGCAGCTGCGAACCTCTTCCACTTGTACCAAGTCCACGAAACACAGTGATACACAGTCTGTAACAAGTGTTAAAACGACGGGACAAGTCTTTTTCCTGTGCAGGTTTACTTTTTAAACCGTAATGGTATCTTTACCAGTTAGAGAACACCGAGTTTGTCTTGGCGGTCATCCCAGTTGATTTACAGCGAACGGCAGTCACAATTATCCTATAATTAAGTGGAGTATATCTGTACTAGCAACTGAAGCGTTTTTTTAACGGCTCCCGCTTACGATGTACATCGCAATGACATACGTCAACAAATTAATAATGTATTTCCTACATCGTCGCTATGCGTAGTCGGCTGAATAGTAGACACGCTGCAAGACTCCCAGTTCCCTAATAAGTTCCTCTTTTCTGATTAATTAGAAATATGCTTTTAATTGCGGTGGTTTTTTTTCGACCGCTTAACTAATGGTTTACGTTAAAAAGCGGGATACGCCTTGTTTAAAAATCAGTAAACTTGAATTTAAATCAGTTTGTTGACTTGATCGATGACTTGTTAGCGATAATTGCCCGGTTGGAACAATGCGGGGATGTCATTTATATAAATGGGACAGGACCGTACTGGCCCCGCTTGTTAAACTACTTGCCGTAGTAAGGTTCGGTTAAAGTTATTTTATAGTCAAGTGATATGTATGAGGCAAGGATTATTTTCAAGAAAATAGTATTGCCTAACCAAAAAATTATTTAGTTGAACGGTTAGAGATATTTCTGTGAACTTGGATGCTTGTTGGCTACAAACGAAAGGTATGCCGCAAATAAACAACTTCTAATAATGTAGAAAATTACAATTTGTGGAAAGCGAATCAGCTAATTGTATTCGAAATATAGATTTTAACTTATTTTCCTGATACAGGGATAAATACGTACGTACTTACAAATGAAGACTTTTCAAAAAAATTGATGACTAATCACTATTTTGACAACTCCAATATTAGGCTTATTAGAAGCTGTGGTTCTGGGAAATCGCGACTATACGGAAGGCGCTACCAGAGCGGGACCTGGTTGGCTTCGAATTATCGCCAAAAACATAGACAGCGTGAATAATGATCCGTCGGCCGTACGAAGGGGATATTTAAATACTCGCCTTGGAGTCATTGACATAACCCCTAGCGCAAAAAGCCTCCCACCACGGCACTACGCCTCGTAAATTATTCTATCAGAAGTTTTTACTTCCACCGGTTCAGATATGCAAAACCGAATCAGATCATTAATCCTAATGAATTTCGTCGCGATAAAATGCGACGGGAACACTCGGTATGACACGACGAAATCGATCACGTTGGAAATGGCCATCATTAAATGAAAATCGATAAAAACAGTGGGGAAAAAATCGCGGTGGGACGAAATAAACGACGCAGTAAGAATTTTTTTTGCAGCCGCAATTAGTTGGTAATATGTCATGGGAGACAAAACGTATTTTCGTCGGTAATTTATGGGTTCAAATATTATTAAATTAGATGGTGGGCGACGGCATCTTGTCTAGGTGACATTCTACAACGTTAAATAGGTCCGTAATCGAAAATTGCTGATGGATGGCATCTGTTTTGAATAGAAATGACGCGGTCGTTGGTTCTGGACATGCTAATAGCAGCTGTCGATTTTAATTGAGTTGTCCGAATCGAAACGGATTGTTTTTCCAAGGAAGTATGCTTTTTGGGATCATGCAAATGTTTTCAAATAGACCAAGCAAATTAAATGTTTACTCGGAAAAAGTCCTATCCGCGAGATTATTGTAAAATTGTCTAAAGGAACATAATACAAGACATCTCTCATCTCGTGAGTCAAAAACTTTTATTAGCTAACTTTTCTATTTAAACAAATAAGTGAGGAAAACAGTTTTTTCACTTTGCAGGGAAAACCATCAATTTTAGCGAAAAGTGACTCGCAGGCAGCTTGTAGGGAAGCAAAATTATCTAGAAAATGAGACTTGTTAAATTAAAATCGGTTATTAAACAAAAAAGTTATTGCAAAAAACAATAAAGTGCCCATATTTTAATTTGTTTATAACTATCGCATTTATTGTTAAAATTTTATAAAACCTATGACAAGTTGAGGGTTTTGTCATACTTTAACAGTGTGCCAAAAGTGGGCGCTGTAGGTGCAATAGTTTTCGCACAATTCAATTTGTTTATAACGGAGGCTCCAAAAGTTATGAACTTTAAGCCTCTGTACAGGCGTTAATTTTCAACCAAACATGATTCTGAAAGTGTCATTGCAATCTTAAAGACGTAATTAAGTGACCTATTAAAAAATATCACCGTTTTTTTGACATTAACATTCTCAAATTGTGCATTAAAAAACCGTGCGTTTTTCGCTTATAAACAATTTGAATAACATTGTTGCTATTTATGCTATCTCACCGAAAATAGATGCAATGGATAGCTGGCAAAAAAATACAGTTTTAAAATAAAAAAGTACCCTCTACAACCAACAGGAGCCAAGATAAGTATTAAAAAAATGGGCACTTTTCTTGTTTTTTTGCAATAACTTATTTGTTTATTAACCGATTTTAATTGAACAAGTCTCATTTTGTAGATAATTTTACTCCCTAGAAGCTGTCTGTGAGTCACTTTTCGCTAAAATTGATGGTTTTCCCTGCAAAGTGAAAAAACTGTTTTCCTCACCTATTTGTTTAAATAGAAAAGTTAGCTAATGAAGGTTTTTGACTCACGAGATGAGATGTCTTGTATTATGTTCCTTTAGATAATTTTACAATAATCTCGCGGATTTGCTTGGTCTACACCTACTTATCTGTATTTTATATTTCATGATTTTCTGGCCGAATTTAACAAGCAATCTAACGCGCCTCAAATCAGCAGATATTTGGCAACACTGTGAGAAATTATTCACTTCGTGACCAGCAACTAGTATGGAAATATTTGTCTTGAAATGTGGACGCTGAAAAATTACATTCGAAATATTATATTAATTGAAAAAAAACCATACCTCATCAGGGATCGAACCCCGGACCTTTAGATTAGTATGACAACGCGTAACGCTTTGAGCCACAAGACCATGTTTATTTACTTTCGATAACCTGGCTTATATACTTAACGTTGTGCCTCTTGTGATATAAACAATAATTATAATGAATATATTGGCAGACGGCTGGATCCAGTAATAATATTATTGACATATTTTGAAGAATTATCAAAAACAATAAAAAATAAATAGTTGCATATTTAAAAAAGACCTATTTATCTGTCAGTTTAGAGAAAGTATAGTGCTGTAAAGTATTTTCCATGGTAATGATTTATACATTCGTGAAAAAACTGTTTTCCTCACTTATTTGTTTAAATGGAAAAGTTAGCTAATAAAAGTTTTTGACTCACGAGACGAGAGATGTCTTGTATTATGTTCCTTTCTCGCGGATAAGACTTTTTTCGAGTTTCTCTTTTATTTTCGCTAATTTTCATGGTGTAAAAGTATTTATCGCCTATTTTAATAAGGAAATGTAAATTATAGTCAATAATTTATCTATCAAAAGAAATGATAATGGCGTTTTGTGGTTACATTAGATGTGCCATATAATTGTGATTTTTTATTCCGCAGTGATTGTGGAAAACCATTATTTTTGAAATCTCATAAACACTTCTGAAATTATGAGTCTGATCGGTTGTGTTTCACTAACGGGACACCTTGTGCTATAAAATTAGGATACCTCTAACACCAGCTTTATACGGGGCCGATCACCCGACGACGTAACGTAACAGTTGTTGTTTTTAAAGTTCCAGGAGCGCTTCGAGCCACGATCCACCGACCAGCGGGCCATTACGAAACCCAGGAGCTCGAAAGCATTATTCGAAAGAATTGTTAAACCTCCGTATCTGTCGGCATTTTGTGTAAAATGTAAAAGTGCATTTGCATGTGGTAGCCGGGGGCCCGCTACTGTGCGGGCACACCCCCATCGATAAGGCAGATAACGTTACCGGCCGAGGCGCGCGACAGACTGAGATCGCGGATCGGAGGTGAGTTGATCGGCTATTACCATCGGTAAACCCTGTAATCGGCCACTTATTAAACATTATTACAATACTAGCCCGGGGTGAGTCTTATATCAAGTTTATCTGAAATTATGTTTTATTCAGCGGTGTGCGCGTACTGGCGAAAATTCAATGGAGATTGCCCAAATTTGACGCAGCCGAGCAGCTGATTGAGTTATTGCAAATTGCGCGAGACATGCGATTCCTAAGGATGGCTCCGGCTCGTCTTGCAATTGAGGACTTGACGATAAGAACGATATGAGAGACCAATTTTTGGCAAGTACACGGAAAATTCAGTCCTGATGTAAATTTTTATTTCATTTCGATTTTTATTCGAATCGCAAGCCAGTGTTATCAACATGTGATGTACCACAGACAAAATAGCTATCGCCACAGACCGCTACTGGAATATGCCAGCAGTTTTAAATTTCCGAATTGCCGGTAGAGTACACCACCAGCAGAATTTTAGGAAGAATCAAATACAGCGGCCCGCATACCCACGCGTATCCTAGCGACATATAAACAAGACTTTGGTAATGTTGCCAGACGTAGGTACTTACGGATTTCTTTTGTACACTTTTTTATCAATATCTGTTTTTGCGTTACTGTATTTACTTAAATGTTTGATGTAGGTATTGATAAAAATGTTTTTAAAGAATCAACGAATATCTATGTAGTTTCATATGATATTCTGCAGCGGTGTTACAATTAAGTTATTTAATCATAATTTCGTTAATTAACTACCTACTATTTTCATTTTTTGGTATTGAAATACTGCAGAAAATATATTTCCAAATAAACAAAATTCGTAATGAGATTTTAAACAGCTTGTAATATAATTTTTTTAATATTTGATGATGACGATAAATTTATTTAATATACAAGGTGGGTTATTAGTACGTCGCAGATTGTAGGTACATGCTTTTATTGTATTTTGACATCCACTTATAGGTTTAAAAATTAAATATAGAAAGAAACTTTAAATACAAATGGACTTTTATTTCATTTGACATCAAAATTTGCTGGCATAAAATATGTTTAAAATAAAAAAAATCATTAAAAAATTAAAATTCATCCTTATGAAAATAACAAACAACGATTTTTATAACTAACCTTTACAACAACATAAGGAGAATACTTAAAAACGAAATAACATTAATATACCTACAATTTTTACAAATCAACATGCAAGTAGTTGTGATGATACAGTTGAAAATATGTTTTAATTTACTATTAATTGCTTCAAAAACAAATTCAAAATTATCAAGCATTTCATCCTGTATTTTTCTTTCAATACTTGTAAAGTTTCAGGTCTTTAAAAAATATATGTCTAAAGGACTGACAATGAGATCGGGGCTGTTTTCTGGCCACCTAAGGTTTCTAATAATATTTTTTAGTATTCGTTGACGGGATTCTTCCTCCAAATATCAGAGTAACCCATTGTAATTTTTTAAATTTTTTTTTGAGGTTCCAGCAATTTTACATTGTGTTAATTTTTTTGAACACCTTGTGTCACAAATATGAGCACTACTAATGGCATCCTCATCCATGATATGCAACACTTGTGTCAATAATTATTTTACCTATCTAAAGAAATCAACAATAAGAGAGCAGTACCATCTAAGGATACACAACTTGTATAATGCAATTTTTTTAAACATAGGTGTTAATATTGTACCATATTGGAAGTCAGGGCATTAATCTAAAAACATTAATTTCGAGTTTTTGAATTTTTCCATTCCAAGGTGATATAAAACTTGATTTATTTTATTTAGCATTTAATGCAAATGTGATTTCCAAACAGAAAATAAGTTCCATAAGGCCATTAATTGGCTCGATCTTAATAAGTTGTTGTTCTCCTTATTCCTTTTAATTACACTTTCTTTATAATTTTCAAAACTTCTCTTCATATTGGCTCCCTTTTGGAATATATACGATAATTTAATGATTCTTTTATGTCTAGGTCTTGCAAATCTCTTTCGGAAAGCTATTTTTTTAATCAAAAAGCTCGAAAACTATCCATGCCACAAAAAGAATGTATAAGAATTTTCTGTTTGAAATTCAATACGATGTAACCATCAAAAGTCCAAAAAAATCACTGATGTAGATATTTTTTAATCATCTGAGGAGTTATGGCTTTTAATACTTTGTAGTGTAAATGACTAGTTATGTTTTTTTTTGTAGTTTTACGTTTTATAATAAAGAAAATATTTCCTGTTTTTTTTTTTGTATTAAATCTTCCTGATATAACTCGATCTCCCTGTCGCTTAAAAACACGAAGCAATTATAAGTCTCAGTACATTAATGCTCTTTTATAGGACCTTTGTTCCATTCCAAGAACGCTGCTCGACTATAAACAACACTTATTTTATTGCTAAAAGTATGAGGCATAAAAATAAAAATTGCCTTCTTCCTAATCTTTATAAAACATTAAAACTACTTCTGATATGAGACCTTTCGCACGTTTCGTGTCTTTTTACCAAGTTTTATTACATTTAATTACTCCAGTCACAGTTTTTTTTTAATAAAAAGGATGTTTAAGTACTGTAGGCACCAGTGGTGTCCTCTTGGTATATCGAATATAAAATTAGGTAATTCCCATGACTCTAATTACGTTTATAGTGCACCACAAAATACACAGATGGATGTCAAACCCACTATATAAAAGTAAACAGGCGTAAGAAAATGGCTTCGTACAAAAATAGTTCGGTGTGAAGACTTGGCGTCATCCTTTGTTCTAACCTGTTGATAGAATTTCAACAAGCTACTTACAAAAATATGCGCCCGGTTAATTCAAATCTAGGCGAGCTTTGGAGACTGATATTAATTAATAACAAGCCATTGTGAGTGGGCACGTTGTCTATAAATCAAAATGGAACAAAAAATTCAAACGACACATTGTTTATTGAGGCAGTTATTACCAGGAATAAGCGACTGCCGACCGTGTTTTTTTGCGATCTTATCCTTGTATGAATTAATAGATGTATCTACCGTTTGGACAACAGAGGAGTAAAGAGGAAGTCACAGCGACAGGCGACGTTGATATGTAAAAAACGTCTTTCAAACAATACAAAACAGAAAGATTTTTGAAATTTAAACTATTATAGTTTTTAAATTGTTAACTATTTCTCGATAAGTCTGTATTTTATGGTAAATAAATGCAGTATGCATTATTATAACCGCCAGCAAAAACTATAGAACACCGTGAACGATTCGCCAAAAGCAGATCATCTTTGGGTTCTTTAATAATCTTTTTAAAGTCATATTATCGTGCGGTACACTTTAACAAGTCGAACGGTAGTAGATTTGTGTCGCTGGCCTGTGTGATTTATAGAAAATTTTTAAGTATATGCTAAGACCCGAGGACGGGATCATTTTTCAGAGCCCGAGTGTTAATTGAGTCTTAATCAGTCACAGCACTTAAGAGTGTCCTTTGGAGTTATCAACCGAGATATACCCGCAGCAATTTGTAAAGAAACCGAGTTGGTGATAAGTCTTAAGGATGTACTAATCCTTAAAGTGTTGTAGCGACACCGAAATTTACCTATTGAGAAAATAAATAGACTTGTCTTTGTTCTGCCTTTAACTTTCAATTAAGTGACAATAAATTTCCGAAAGATAATTTATAAAAATGTCTAGACACAGCTAGAATTAGCTAAGTGTACATTTTAAATGACGTACAACTATCTCAAACGTAGTATGTTTATGGAAACTGCCAGTACAATAACATTAAAGCACCCTAAGAAAGAAAAATCGCTTAATAAATCAAGGTAAGCTATTAACAATGTCTTTTATTTTAAATTCTCTTTTTGTCACGTATTATGATGTTGTTCCATCAATCCCCAAGTAAATATTTGAGGAAAGATAACGTTTAAAAAATTGCACTTAAAATTAGAATTTTATGAGGAGAGTAGGTACTTTAAAAGGCGTTTGCCGATTTACAACTTTTATTTCAGTGGTTTACTTGAAGGCAGAAACATGGTGCTCGACCTGAAGAAACGATTTTTTTATAACAAGGGCAGCGTTTTTCAGTATTTAGCGACGATTGCAGGTACCTTGCACAGATTATTTTCAAACAAATGAAATACAATGAAATACATACATTCGTTTTTTAATAAAAGTTTATTTTATGGTATGTGCAAGTTGTTAGGTAGCGGTAGGGCGACCACAAAGAAATAGAATAACAAAAATAAATAAATAGGTTCATTTTTATTATCCTTTTTGAATATAAAAAAATTTTCTGGGTTTCGAGGGAAATGCAAAATTCTGATGATAGTTTTCATCAAATTAAAATAATTTAAAAAACTCCATATTTTATAAAGGCCTGTAAAAAAGGATATACGTAAAAATATTTCCTTAAATCGATTTACGAAAAAAATTCATATAAACCTATGTCCTAAACATGTGTGTGTTATAATTTTCGAAAAATGTCTCTGAAGATATTTGACGAAGACTGTTGAAACTTGGGCTAGTGAATTAACTAAGTAGAGACAAAAATTCATTAAATATGTCAATCAGTGGCGGAAATACCGAGAGACATTGTGTCTAAGAGCCTCAGTGTGGCCTTGCAAATTTGATCAGTGCATTTAAATTCTGTTTGTTTTCTTAGAAATAAGTTTTCTTGGATTTTATTCAGAAAACTAGTCAATTCTGAGTTCTTAGTTCAAGGAAAAAATTCTGTACAATTTTTTTCACCCAATTTCTGAAGATATTTTCTAAAAAAATATATGCCTATGCTTTTTTGGACTTTTAATGGTGTCATTATATTTAAAACTGCATTTTAACAAAACATTTTATACCTCTCCCTCAACCTCCCTTTATCTCAGCTACTGGTTAAGATAATTATTTAAAAATTCAGAAAATTTGTACCTTTACTTAATTAAATCAGTTTCATTACTCTACGTTAAAAATTATATATTTTAAACATCCTGCATTTCGGCTTTTGGGACAGTATGAACGTTTTTTCTTAAAATAATCCAAGGAATCGTCTCTGGAAATATTTTTACACCCTGTAAAATCATAATAGTCCTACCTTTCTCTTAATTCTGTTTGCATTATTCTTGTAATAATAAATTATACTACCTGTCCTGTAAAATCCAAGCTTTATTTTCCACATCAAATGCCAAAAACCTCAGTTGTAATCTATTGTTATCTTTTAGCTCAAATATAATTAAGCATTATTTACTTTTGAGTTATCAGGATGCCTTGGTTGTTTTCAAATATAAATTTAGATTGATAGGCACTGTAACAGCTGTTTAATAGTACAGATTATTGTAAGGAATTAAACATTAGTTTTATATCGCAAAAATAAGTTACTAGATAAACGTAAAATGATAAAAATTTTCTAGGCGCCTTCTCAGTAATGAGTTCAGGGATAAACCTAGGCTGGACCTCTCCCTATATCCCCAAACTGACATCAAACTCTTCAACAATCCCTACCACGAGCGACGACGGTTCCTGGTGTGCTGTAGCACCGCTGTTGGGGTCACCTTTCGGAGCAGTCTTAGCTGCTATTTTGGCCGACAAAATAGGAAGGAAGAACACCACTTTACTGATGGCCCCCATAGTATTCGCTTGCTTTGTTGCCATAGCCTTTGCCAATTCCATTTGGTATATAACCAGCTTGAGGTTCATCATAGGAGGGACTGAGGGAGCGTTGTATACGACGCTTCCGATGTACATTGGAGAAATTTCGGATCCTAAGATTAGAGGATTCCTCACAGCGACTATAGCCATATTCGCCATCACTGGGACTTTGTTCATAAACGTCATAGGGTCTACGATGGATATATTCACTTCAAGTTTGATTTGTGCTGCGGTTCCCCTCGTTCATTTCGTTACTTTCGTCTTCATGCCCGAGTCACCGTACTATTATATCAAGAAACACAACCACAAAGAAGCTAAGAATTCTTTGGAAATACTGAGAGGGACTTCAAGTGTTGACGATGAAATGGATGCGTTGTGCAAAGCCGTCATCAGGCAAGAACGAAACGAGAAACCAGGATTTTTCGATTTGTTCACAGTGTCCAGCAACAGGAAGGCTTGCTGTATCTTCCTCATCCTTTGCTTGACCAATAAATTGAGTGGAAAGAACCCTTGCTTGTTTTACACGGAGACTATCTTCAAAGAGGCTGGTACCAGCATCGACGCTACGTTGTCAGTAATCATCTACTGCAGTGTAGAACTAATAGCCGTGGCTATAACAACTATTTTCATCGTAGACAGGTTCGGGAAAAGATTGTTGATGATAACTTCCACCGCTGGTTGTGCTATCTCAGTTTTTCTGTTAGCCCTGTTCTTTTACATGAAAGACTACAACTTTGGAAGCACGGAGACTCTAGACTGGCTGCCAATCACTGCTCTTGTATCGTACAACATATTGTTCAGTATTGGACTGTCTTTTGGGCCTGTTTCTGTTTTAAGTGAGCTGTTTCCAACAAGTGTAAAGGCCAAAGCTTTATGCATAGCTGACAGCTTTTCTGTTATGATGGGTACGATAGTCTCGAAGTTTTTCCAAATAGCTATGGACGAATTCGGCACTATGACAGTGCCGTTCTTTTGTTTCTCAGTTTGCAGCTTGATCGGTCTGATATTCGTTATTAAGTATGTGCCGGAAACTAAGGGGAAAACGCTGGAAGAAATCCAGCAGTTCCTCATCGGCAAGGAACAGGAAAACATTGAGATAAAGGAGAGAGGGTTTAATCAGGGGTAGGGAGCTTCTTCAATTTAGTTTTTTAGAAAACAACGTTCTTAAATTGAAATTTTATAGAAAAAAACTTATTGAAATCATGTTGGCATAGTAAATTTTTGTATTCTTGTATAATTAGATATATTTATCGAATATTATTCGTTGTAGGTAATAAACTTAGAGAAATATTGTACTGATTGAAACAAATTGTGATTTCCTTTTGTACTGATATCTGTAAAACGAAAAGA
Source organism: Anoplophora glabripennis (assembly GCF_000390285.2). Classification (NCBI taxonomy): domain Eukaryota; kingdom Metazoa; phylum Arthropoda; class Insecta; order Coleoptera; family Cerambycidae; genus Anoplophora; species Anoplophora glabripennis. The sequence continues at coordinate 116,069 of NW_019416538.1, read as the reverse complement.
ACTGATTTGTATATTTCTGTACTGCTGTAATTAATTATTATTTTATAATGTAAGTAAATTAAAAATGTTATATTTAACGATTGGTTGTTTATCTTGAACAATAAAGGCTATTATAGTTTCACAAACGTCTTTATCTGTACTAACCGCCATGCTTTCATCTACAGTACCTAGCCGAAGATTAATACTGAATTATTTTCATAAGTCAACATAAGTATTGGTAACAACCAGAACAGATCAATAACGCTCATATCTCAGCAAGGCCGCTACAGTTCCATTTAGTATTGTTACATAATTTATATCTCCATTTCGCGTACTTCTATAAAACACATTCAGACATTTACTGGCCCATCATTCATACCGTAAGATGTCAAACGGTTCACCGTTGCAACTTCTTCTGTCCCCCATTAAAATAATACTATGTTTATATTGAGCGTATTTCAAAATTTACGATGTGAACATTTATAGGTTTTTCTTTAAAAATATTCATTGTATCTCAGTCCACATCGGTACACAGTCAGGTGATAAATGTTATTGTATATATATACATTATAGCGTACTTAGGCCGGTATAAACGTGTTCGACATCGATAATATCGTTATCATATCATTTGTCGGGGATGTATTTTTTCCCAGGGATCGACATTGGAAGTAATCCCAATCAATATTGTTAGGCAATTGAAGGAACGCTTTAGGTACAAGGCATAGAAAATATAGTACTAACGTAGAATTAAATCTAACATATGAATAATGAAACTGTCATGGCGGCGTCACATGTTAGTTAGCTTCCAAAATAAAAGATGGCGTAGAGAATGCTAACCCTGTCATTTTGGGTTGGTTGGTAATGCAGTTTGAACTTTGCACGTATTTGAAATTTGGCTTACGTTATCTTTGGTTTCTTAGGTTATCCTCTGAAAATTGTAAATTATAGTATTTATAGTATTGCAAGAATTGTGTTTATAATTATTTAGTGCTTAAGAGTTTTCTATTTGTTTTTATATTATACTGGGAATACGATGTGAAAGTTTTAAGCTATATAGTTTTATTAAAAACCAAACCCATATCTTTACCAACATTATATGGAACATTCATACTCGTTACTTGTATTAATCGATTAGAAACAGTCAACATAAAATGTGCATGTAATTACATATTATTTAAGTTAAATATAGATAAAAATAATTATGTGTATGATGATAAACCCCAACTAATATTTTATGAAACCTTTGATACTTAGATGCTTACAAAATTTTTAATGGTGGTGAATTGCTTTCTTTATTCAGTTTGAGTTTTCTATGGTTTGAAAGTTCCAAACTATATGAACTATTGAATTTAACCCAATATTGTACAAATATTCGGTTATACTCTCCGGAAAGTGAGATTATTATAACAGTTCATGCATAATTTTTATATCTTTACAGCTTACTTGCCAACTTATCAAGTTTATGAAGCAAATGAATTAAATTGTCATTTTTACTTACAATTAAATACATAACAAGAAATTGTTTTAATAGTACATGCATAACAACATTCTGTATAATCAATTAGGATTTCTTGTAGATACACAATAAACTTAAAATTATTAAAAAATGTTTTATTTCCTTATCAAAACCATTTACTAAGTATCTTGGCACACGTCAAAATTTGAAAAATACTATAATATAATAAAATAATAAATAAGAAGAAACTGTCTGTTTTTATTTGTGGCATTATAAATGTTTGTTATAATTTGGATATTTCGCCATAGTTTGAAGAAAAAAAAAACTGGAAAAATAAACCCTTGTACCGATAGGGACAGTCAAGTGTCAATACTGAAAACTTTTGCCTACTAGTGAGATGCCAGAGACATACATCTACATGTATAAGTCTGGTTACACACTGGAAAAACAAATACACATCACAATAACACTATGACGTTTCTGAAGCCTCTAGTTTCGTTATCAAAGCAGAAGTGAATTAGAAAAGTACTGAATATTAGTTTTTTGCTACATTTTCTGTTTAACTAAATAATCTGTTCTCAAAAGTATTGACACTTGACTATTCCTATTTGTATAAGGGTTTACTTTTAAAAATTTTTAAATAATACATAGAGGATATAAGCGAGAAGTCGTTTGCATACGATAGATGGCGCTGTAATAAATTCACAAAGTATAAAGTGTTGCTTACTCATTAGAAGCTAAGTAGTAGTAAGTTTCCAAAACGTTACGTGGCGCTGTTTCGCGGTTTAGTGGCAATATTAGGGACATTTCATTCTATGTTAGTACTATATTTTCTATGGTACAAGGATAGATGACTTACAAACTTTAGTAACACATAACTCTTCTGAATCTAGTTTTCAGAAACGTTTCTTTTCTGTTTTAAAAATTATTTGCACACAGGTAGGTAGTATTTACTCGAAAACTTTCCTATGTAAGATGGCAACATTTTAATACTGTCGGATCGACAATGAAACGATCTTTCAGAATCAAGAAAAAAAATAGGGGGTTGCCGTTTAAAAAAAAGTCGATGACGTCATTACTCGAAAACAAATGACGGTTGAAAATCGCCTTCTATGCTAAAATATGTATTTTTTAAATTAAAAATCTGTTCGAGGATTTTTCCCAAAAAAAATTTGTTTCGTTTTTACTGAATTTATTCCATACTTTAGGCGCGTATTGTGTAATTGACCATCGGGTATATGTGTATTTTTTACTTTTTGATTTATATTTTAAACCAAACCATACGAAATAATAAAGATGTTCGGTTTTTATCTAAATTTCTCAAGTTTAAAAAAACTACAATTTTTTTTTTGTGTAAAATTTTTACTGTTTTTAGAGTGTCAAAAATAGGAATGCTCTCAAAAAACTGAAACAGATTTTCTGTCCTCTTCTGCTTGGTTAGATCATTAACTAAAATAATATTCGAAAAAGTACCTAATTTATTCATATCAGATTAACTACTGTTACGTTTAATTTGAAAGAGCCTCAGATGTTTTTATCAAACCTTCAGCTCCAGAGATAACGGTAGATGTTTTATCATTCCATTTATCTGCAATTTGTTTTTAAGATTTCTTATGAAATGCATCGAAAGCAATTACTACAGTTATACATCGGAAAGCCTAAGCTGAATCATACTATCGAGTCGAAATTAAATATCTCATCGTCTCCTCGAAGATTCTTAAGCTTTGGGTATCGGCGCTGGATAACGTGTTTCCTAGTTCTAAAAGAGCCGAAATTCCGTGAGATCATGATGGAAGAGGGACATACTCTCTTATCAGAACAAGTTAGGGCACTTTGGATCGGATTCTGTGCCACAGAAGGCGACAGGTAGACGACAGAAGAGGAATAGAGACGTGGTCCCACCTCTTACGGCCCCCATCAATCAGAATGACACCTCACCTCTCAAAATTTCCATCAATATTGTTAATAATTAACTCAAGAAAGTATAGTGAAAATTTTTAATGATATTAAAAGCAGAAATGACGCATTTTTTTTAAGAAAGCTGAAAACCTTCTGCTGGTATTCTGGCATGTAAGAACACAACCTGCCTTATCGATCTGGCAGAGCCATTTCGTGGCATAAACTGGTGCATTGTCCTTTCTGCCAGACCGCCACTTTTGGTTTATTAAATTACGTATCGAAGGACACACAACCGATGGTTATCTCGTTTTACCGGAATTAAATATATTATAATGCCCGCATTAGCATTATGCTTATTGGGGAAATCGTAATGACCCACCGGCGTACTTTGAGGCTGCGACGTTTACAGTTACGGCCGAAACGATGTGAGAAAGTGAATGGTGTCGGCTTTTCGAATTAATATGTTGATTGCCGATGAGGATGGAGACGTTCCTGGAACACGGCTCCGTTAAACACCAACGCACAAGACGACAGAGAAGTTAGTTTTTCGTGTAAACTATCGAAAGTTCCGATAATGATTCGAAACTAAAGAGAAAACGTTCGAAAGTGGGGCAAAAATTAAACTAATAATTGAAAGTGGGAAAATTCTTTTATAAAATAAATTAGAGGTGTTGCTAGTTCATTCCGAGCGTTTATCTGTGCACGGGCCCATTGAAAATGGGACAAAACTTGTTAATGAGCGTAAAAAGTAGCCAGTACTACCGTGTATCGATCACAATCTTATTGTGACCGCCAGATCCTTCTCTTGTGTTCTGTGAAGAACTAAATAAGCATATGTACCTACAATTGTAAGCGTTGGGAGGTGGTAGAACCGTGAGTTTCTATTAGCCCGGTCCAGCATTGTTCACAGATTGAATAGGATGACTATAAAAATTTCTTAACACTTAATTGATTGTTATGCTGTTATATCCCACTTAGAACTTACTATTTTGTTGTTACCGGCCTGCGGCATAAAAAGGTACTTAACAGACGAGACGGATAAATGTGTTTATGGACGTTTTTTTTAAATGCAAAAATAAGAAATGACAAATATCTCTACAGAATTGCTTAAAGTTTTGATTCCATAACGGCTCCTGTGGACGTCGGAACAACTGGGCCGATAATTTAGTACTTTGCAAAATTTATGGCGTGTCGCGGCGAAATAATCAATGTAAATCAATTAATAATTTCGATGCGAGTTTTTCGATGCCATCACCGAGAGCGTTTTCGGTTTATCGCTAAAAAGTATCTGGCACCTCTATTGTCACGGTTCATTCGATTGCGAGACACGACTTCGCGCGGCCGCCGGCAAGAATGCCGATATTGTGGGACGTCATTAAGATTTTGAGATTGTTCGATTTTATTTCAAAATCACTGCCACTTCGTCGCGTTGTCGCTGGCACCTCCGCCTGCCGCCTCTTTGAGACGTCAAAAGGTCGAGGTTGGCTGTGCAAAAAGCAACTCAAATAGTTGGTGCTACATATTAATTAGTTTATTCCAACAACATTTTGTTGTGCTAGAAATTTATATTTATCTATTTAAAACTTTGTGTTCTTTAAAATTTTGCAAAAGAATTTAGATCATTTGAAACTGGGGAAAATTTTTAGTTTAATAAGTAAAATTATAAAATAAGCTCAACGATAAGCTTTTTTTACCTCCTTTATCACATAAACAAGAAACGATAAGTCCATGGTATATACCATCGAAATAAATCGTCTTATTTTGCTGAGATTCAATACACTTTAAATTCTTTGCATATATTTACGCAACACCCTTTATGTTCCAGAAGTTGGAACTCTTATCTCAAAATATTAATAGTAAACTTTATTTTGAAATTCATGAATTTTGGTGATGGCAATATCGAATACTAGGTCAAGAAATATAGAGTTACAGAAATGGTCATTTCCCAGCTTATTTTCCTGGCCTATACTTTGAGAAAAAATTCAAGATTTTAATTTTATCGAAGACATTTATCTTAAAAAAATCTGGATGTGATACTTTTAATGACATATTTATTCAATTTACTAAAATTATTTGTTTGCAAGTAAGAGAGAGGTCAGACACGGACTTTTAGAACACAATCGTTGCAATTGTGCTTTATACAAACGGAATTACCATATCGATATTGGCTAGCTCGTCCCAAACGGTGTACGAAATATAGACTCTAACAAGCGACGCTTGAACTGTAAAATATTTAGGTAACACCCATTCATTGTACTGTCAATCTGGAGGGAACGCGATACGACGACTTTTACCGGTAAAAATCTAAATGATATGTGAAAAGTCCGTCTTTTTTGTCGGAGACGGTCTTTTGAAACTGAAAGTACAATAACCATTGTTGTAACCTATGTAAAACAATCAGATCGGCGAGGAGGACCCATTATATTTGCATTTTTTCGAAGGATATCGAACAATAAGTCCATTACGTTGACAATGAAACCTGAAGAGCAACATCAATTTGTTCATCAATGAATATTTTTCCAGTATCGGAGAAAAATCTTCAAAGCTCCATAAATCAAAACTTAAGATCCTCTTCCTTGGGTGATTCTTGTTTGTGTGATAGTTTCGGTATTTAAAAATACTGTTCCCAAAGTGCGTGGGAGTATTTTTAATAAGAAACGCCGGTTTTTAAGATTAATTAACCAAACTCACTTGCTCGTGCCGTTGTTTTCATTAATGAATCACCTCCGCTGACAAATCCATTCCGCTGCGACATGCAGTGATCGATTAGAATTTTCTAGAAATATTTTTGGTACTGCAGGGGGTACTTACACGCAAATAAATCTTCACGGAGGTGATGTTTTAATAATTCCGTATACAAACAGCTATATTAAGTTGTATTTGGCCATAAATTAGTCTTCGTTCTGGTATATTTTTAAGCCACTTTCAAATATAATAGTTGTTCAATCTTGGGCGGGAATTCGAGGTCTCATAATTACGATTTTGAACTTCCTCCTAGCAGCGAAAGATGTGTTACTGGTTTCTTGCAGGAATTTTAGTTACGGTATCGCGAAATTGCTTTTAATCGACATAGACTGTGGATAATTACTTTTTTTACAATAGAAAACAGAGCAATTCGCACACCGTTATATCTCTATAATGAGATTCGGGCTCTCGAAAATCCCTTATTATCTTTTCGTAGTCACACCGAGAAAAAGTTTTATTATCAAATACGTCCTTTCTTTCGCATCCCTCATTTGACAGATCATGCGCGTCAAAAAGGCCATTACCATACCGATAATAATTAGTTACCCGCTACCAGACTTTATAATAAATAGTGTATGATCTCTAAACATCTAGTTAAATTGGAAGCCATCGCAAATGTAAACGATCAACAAAACGAAACAAATGTCGCCGATTTATCAAAGCGCTAAGTATTAATAATCTAGGCAAATTAAATAAACATTCAAAACCAGCTTATTAATGCCAATGAGATAGCAGTGACGTTTCTTTCTGCTTGGATGTGGCATTCCACAATAGCAGATTTATGGGCCCATATCCATAATGAGGCTGGATGTGACGGAAATCTGGGAAATGGACGAATCCAAACGGATTTACTATTTGAGATTCCTGTAGCCTCGCTACTCGTTGCGAGTCGGGTATGATACATCACCACGAAGGAATGCTTTAGAACAGGATTTACATACAATAATGCGGGGAGCGAGGTACAAATTGCGCGCGATGGGTTTTAATATAGAGTAAAATACTGTTGAACATCTTGCTTTATAATAAAAGCAACCCCTCACTAATAAATATGTATATAAATACGTAATTCCTTCAATCACTCCACTTAGGTTCGTGGATTTTTAATTGACAGTGCCAATCGTGTAATGTTGGTTGCCTATGCTCGACCATCAAGCGAATTTACAATTACAAACAAGGAGTAAAATTACACAATATAACTTTACATTTATAATTATGTGAATTTCATGCGGTCTAAATCTGTCACGAACAATAACGGACTTTGTCCGAGTGTTTAGTACCTACTCCCGAAGTCGTAAACAGGTAATTATGGCTCAAATCCGAATAATTGTTAATTAAAACGTTTGTAACACAGTGTTGGTCGGTTGCGCGTCCAATTAGCGCCCGTTCTAATCCGACACAATGCGCGGCGTCCTTACGAAAACAAAAATTGTTACTAAAATTGATCGACCTGATCCGAGACACTTCTGCTGCCAAGCATGTTTTCCAGTCTAGGGATAATGGATGGAGGCCGAAAAGTGTCACCTTGTTATCAACGCTGCGCTTTCAATCCATCATCCTTTATTTTTTCTTCTCTGAATTACTTAATAAGGAAACTGTATCCTTAATAAACACAAATAGTGGCCGCTTTCAACCTAATTACTTATTTTCCTGACGACGTTTAAGATATACGGTAAAAAGTAACACATATTTTACCGAGAAATTTCTATTCTGTCGTCTGCAATCATATTTCTTCATTAAATTTTTTCGGTTAGAGATTTCAAATCGAGCCAGATGATGAACCGTGAAGTCCAGGACTTTTTACGAGTACCATTGTTTCTAATAGGAACCCCTGTATTAAAGTTCGAATTAAATTTTATAATGCACATAAAAACGTGTGTTGTTTACTGCCAAAGTACCGTATTAATATGTTATACCGAGAACTCAGGACTTTTATTGCATATTAGATTTTTTAAATCACCTATAATCGGCAAAAATAACTGTGCAGAGTCATTATTAAGGTTGCTGTGTGAAGGTTTTTTAATTTAAATATTAATTTGAGTAGGCCCGTGTGCTTTCCTGGATAACGTTATATTTTAATGCCGATTGAGACAAAACGAAGAATATTTGTTAAGAAATATGGATAATCTCAAAACATCCACAGTTTTCCTCTTCGTTTTAGTTTAGCTGGAGGTAATTCCCGTCTTTAAACATATTGTACAGCTGTGGACAATAAAAAGTTTCCAACGTAAATTGCATATGGTTTTTTAAAAAACAAAATTTTATTATTTTCGTACATCAAACACTTTTAGGTCGGGGAATTGTTTTTATCCACAGCTGTGCGACTAAATAATCACACAGTTGTCCCATTACGGACATTTCCGCGGAACTCTCGCGGGGTAAATTGGGAATTAGCAGCATACGGCGCGATTATGAATGAACGAAGCAATTGCCGAGTTGGTCCAGCCGCCATTACAAACAGCAAGAACCCATTACGCAAATGGTATTTTAATATTACAATTTATCGTTAGTGCCGATTCTCATGCGACGTGTGTAATATAATAGCGTCCGACCGGGCCGGATTATATTCTTTACGTAAGAGATTGTTATGGATTAATTCTAAAAAACTCCTTTCAAGATGTACGGTATGAAAGCTTTTGAAAAATATCACATCTTTGCGAAAATCTCGAAAGATATTAGGCATAAATGAATGAAGTATGGGCTGGAGATTTAACTAAGTAATTCAGTAATTGATCCCGTACCCATTTCAGGTGCAATGTCGCGGATACTGAGGCTCAGGTTTTCCGAAAAATCATTTGAGAAAGCAAAAGTGACATCTCAAATGTGTATTTTTTCGAAAATTGCTTTGAAATATAGTTAATACAGTTAGAATATCGAAAAGGCTAATAAATATTTTATTTTATTTATTTAAAAACTGGAAAACAATTGACTTAAAATTTACTAAATGTTTCACAATAATAGTTGTTTACATTTTTTCCGTAGGACAAGTCTGCCGCGTGCACACATGGTGTGCATCAGCACTGTTGTCACGTTGTGATGAAACTCCCCAATATTAATACTCGCTGTATTTTGAAAACTGTTAATCTTACGCCCCTATAAAATACAACTTTTTTTATTTAATTTATCTGATGCTGAAGTTATGGCAGTCAAACTTCTTACACCCTGTATAAACAGTGTGTCACGTTACAAATGGTAAATATTAAATTTAGTACATTATTTACTTTCAGATTATTTTTATTTATTGACACTTTCCTGGCAATTCAAACACTACCTAAGCCCCCCAACTTTGTAAAAATATTTACTTGAAGTACCCCGAAAAACAAAAATGTTGAGCGTTATTTCAGTTTCGTTTTTAAGCGCCCTTCAGCTGTCCTGGGAATCTAGTTACCGTCCTTACGACCCAATCCCGAAATAAATCGATAAACGGCCGCCAATAATATACACAGACAATGGTTCGATCTTAATTTACTTCCAGCTCCGTAAGTAACTGTTTCCACCGTCAATAGCCTGAAATATGGCTTAATAGCGCCCCCAGCTCGGCCGTAAATAAATCACGGGTGTTAGGAAGTACCATTTGAGAGGTAAAGAGAATGACAAATGTTCTCGTACCGCTCTGACATTGTTGTTAACTCGCCACAGATGAGTGCTATGAAATCTGTGACTCGTTTGCCATTGTGCCACCCGTGAGGCCTTAGCTGCTTTTATTTACAGCGTTCGGGGCCTTTTCAGTCGATCTGCGTCTACACTAAGACAAAAAGTATGATTCTAAATGTTATAATTACTTGAAGAATATAATTTTCTGTTGGCACCTTTAGTAGGTAACTTTAGACGACACGAAAATAAAAAAAAAAAATTACTACTCTCTCCAAAATTTTTACCTCGGTTTCGAATCAATTTTTTTAACATTGATGTGTTTTATGGAATAAATGTTGCTGTTACATTTAAAAAAGGAAAGCTTCGATTAAATTCGTTAACCTGCTGGAATTATGGAAGCCTCAGCATACCTACCTATATCTAGAATCGGTCGTAAAAGCTATACATTTTTTCAGCCCAAACAGATTGAATAGGAATTCAAAATATTTATATATCTATAAACGAGGTGCTTTATAAAAAAATATATTACTCTTTAAGTGCTGTTCTTCCTCGGACAAATATATTCCGTAACAAGTATGAATAGTCATCGCCTCGTCAAGTTTTTTCTGGCCCGCTCTGGCCAGTGAATACCTTTATAGCAATTTGGAAGCTGTGTTTCGTAATATTTATACAGCAATTAATCAAACGCGGTTCTTGTTGCGTTGTTTTAAATCATAGATTTTATCGCAGTGACACTTGATAAAATTCGCGGTCTCCGACGGTCGTTTGTTATTTCGTGACAATTCGGTCCTCTTCATTATGCTTCGTTTTGGGCACAGGATCTTTATTTGTTAACACCTCTGTGGAATACGAGTCACGTCTCTAACAAATTGTTCAGTTCGTCGCAAATTTTTAAATAAATTTTTAAATCCGTGAGATAGTTTTAGAAAACGGCGCCACAACACAATCATGGGGAGTTTGTAATATGCTCACCAAGTATAGAAGTAATTGCTCGGTGTCTGTAGTAATTTGCAGCGGAATGCATGTAGTAGTAATTGTAGATTGTGCAAGAGAATTACTCAACTCTCTCAAACAAATATATTTTGATTTTGAAAAGAAAATGCGTTCTCCGCAAACTAAACTAAAAGGATTTAACATGTTTACTACTTTGTTACCGATCTTCTGAATAACATTTTTTTACTGACCTTTCTAAAACAGGTTTTTAGGATCTTTGGAATCTAATATTTTTCCTGCTGTTTCGAATTTATTTTTATACCGATCTTTCCAATTTATTTTTTTATCCCTTTGCATAATCCCCGTGCATTCCACAAAAGAAGTGAGGCCTCTATTTTTGTTGATGAATGTAGACAATACAATTTATCCGGCAGTCTATAAAACACTCCATCTCACCGCAGTGAATACAATGCGTCCACGAACTTGGTTTCGTTTCGTGAAGTACTGTTAGTGGGAGGGACTTGTAACCTAACCAATACAAAAGATGTGATTTTTCATCGGTACCCCGTTATTCATCATATTCGGTTGATCGTTTGACTGATGTACCATGAGGAACAAATTTAAAATTCCCGAGCGATAGGTGGGTACCATGCGAAATACCTCTACAAAAACTCTCGATATAAATTAATTTTAAATTCGTTAAGTTTTTAGCAGTACGCTAGCTGTCACAGGGAATTCAAAAAAATCCGACGAATTAATATCCTCGCCTTCCAGCCGCTTAAAACAGTTACAAACACAACACGGTAAACATAAACGATTAAAACCCATTTAAGTGAATATGAAGCTGCCTAACCTAATAAAATCCCCTGTAACGATTTGTTATTAGCAAAGCTCCATGAAAATAGAAATGTAATACAGGAGAAAGAACTTGTGAACCTGTATTAAAAGAAGCAGTCTACAAAGTAAGTATGTCCTTATAGGGCAGGTTGTTGCGATACAGTATTCTCACAATGCTGAATAGACTGTCTAGCGCGTTGCTAAATTCTCTAATTTTCGTCATAAGTCTCCCAGGAGGAAGTAATGATTCCTGGGAAGTGCCGCAGGACTTTTTCTGGGAACCCCTATGTAAAATATTACTAGGATAAGAATAAGGCATGACGTAATTCATTTTTTAAATACTTTAAGTTTTTTTATATGCACACGTCAGTATTCAACGATTTTTCACCAACGTTTCGAACCTGGCAGCATTGAAGTGACGAAATCACCGCCGCTGTCGCTAATGGCAGCAGTTTTGCGAGATCTGGCGCTTGGTTTATGCGTGGAGACAAAGCGTTCCACTTAGTTGCGCCCGTATGTGAACTTTTTGGTCTGTTTTCAATTTCATCAGGACGCCAGTATAACGAATATCGATAAGGTAGGAATTTACGATTGTTAAGATAAGTTAGAACAGTAGCCGGCGAGATTGTGTATGTTTACGATTTTGTGCGAAAGGCTTTACCCCGTCGCCACTTTGCATTTCAAATAGAAGTGTTTTTACGCCAACTTCGTGCCAGATCGAACAGAGATACTTAGCATAAAGATATGTATTATCCCCTGTCCCCATGCCGTTCGAGCCTACACACGTACTCTCGGCATCAAATGAAGATCTATTGAGGCTCTTATAAATTTCCACGACGGCAAACGGATCAGAAGTGTCCCACCAGGAGCTGCCACGGGCCAAAATGGCTGCGATGTCATGGAAATGTTGATTTAGGTAACAGCATTTGCTCTGAAGTTCCATCTAATCCTCGTATGAGTAATTTTCAATAAAAGTTAGTACTATTAATGAGGTGGACAACAAAGCATTAGAAAAAAACGTAGGATGTTTCACAATAGTATGTCTTTAAACAAAAATTAGGTGCATTAACATCGCAAGAAAATTTCCTAGAACTTTTCACAATTAGTCCAACTAAAAAGCATCTATCTCGTATAACGGTGTCGATATTAAATCATGTTACAACCGATTCATAATTTTGTTACCTTTCACAAACTGCATTTTTTTCTGGAAGATACCCTGTCGATGTTTCTTAAGAAATAAAAGAAGAACAGTTCCAGCTAGAATACTGTTAATGAAGCCAACTTTGCGACTAACTAATATCTTAATTCCAATCTAGACATATCTTTAAATTCATCTCGAATAAGTGCATATATTACGCACCTCCATGATATTATCTCACATTAATTACTAAGATGATACTAATTAAATTTGAAATAATAACTATTAATATATGCCTTTTTTACCAACGCTGGTCGCCATTTTGCACATAAACAACTTATTTAACGTTCTCCGGCTGCATGTTCCTCGTTTATTTCAAAATCGCGGATTAACTTTAACGAACGTCAACGAAATGAAAAAAAAATGTGTTTGCTATACATTTTTTTCTTAAAAAAAACGTAGTTTTGGGCAAGAAAAGTAACAGTATATTACATTTTCTCCAGATAAGTTATTGATGCACAAGAGATCGAAATAATATGACTGTTACTATTCCTGCAAAGCAGTGGTGGTTCGTAGATCTAGAAATAGGGAGGTACAGCAAAAATAAAGAATTTCGTCATTGAATTTGTCTTTATTGCCGTACGTGGGGGAAACCGCCACTGTTGCAAAGCCATTATCAACGTCGTTTTTTTATTTCCAGCCTTGCACAGCTTTATCTAAGGCATTAAGGTTTCCAGGACGCGTTGCCAACGAATCCGACCGGGCGTTTTTTCTATTTTTTTTTTCTTTCAGACGATACAGACACACCGTGCGTGCAACACCCAGAATTATGCCCCGACACCGGAATAAATAAAGGTGATACACAAATATTTACGAAACAAAAAGAATTAATTCATGTGAAACGTACCCCCCGATATAATTTATTGGCATATCGGACAAAGCAGTACCGCGTTGTCGAATGTAAAATAGCAGTGTAGAACGATTATATACCGAGAGTATCATAATTCCTTATTGATATTCATATCCCAGTGGCGTAGTTGTTTTCCAGATCGAGCATCTATAAATAACGGTCGGGCTATAATTAACACGGTCTACGGGTTGGTATTTCTGCGGCTTAGCTCGTAATCCCCCGCATAAATATCGGATTATTTTTCTGGAAATATCGCCGCAAGGTCGGACGCCGCCGATAAACGATGCGTTTTTGTTTTGTAAATCTGCGCGATCTCTGTTAACTTTATTACATCGGGTGTCCCATTTTAAAGGAAAAAACTATTCGCTGCATAAAAAAATTAAATAAAAGCAAATCGTACAACAAATCTAAAAGGTTTACGATCACGTTTCATCCAAGTCGAAGCTTGATTGTGGCTAGAAAACTGAAAATTACTCATTTTTTTTTTATTTCAGATGAATTCAAGAACAGCTCCGGCTTAATGTCGGGCCCACCGCGCTAGACAAAATTTGTCTTAACCGATGGCTTCCTAATGTCCCTCTATTAACGGTGTAAATGCTATGAAATTTATTTTATCTGTTAAATTAGAAGTCATTACCATTCTCTAAAGACGCGGCTAATACCGGCTGGTTCTCTTACAATCATTTAAATTTATTTCGTCGACTCGTTATTCCGAAAACCATTCTAAATAATTACTTACTCAGCGGTCTCTCTAATGGCAACCACCGGCCTCACCTGTAATAAAAAAAATGAAATTAGATTTTAAACTTTACAGTTTTTATATCACTTTGTTTTAATTTAGACGATTCCGTTTAATTGGATGTTTTGCCATATCTCGAAAAATTACAACGTAAGTAAATTATATGCTTCTTTAGTATGTTAATTTGTACGTACGTTTTTTTGCCGCCTTTAGATTTTTTTGAGAAACAAGCTATAATTAATTTTTCTAGTTAGTTTTCAAGAATATCTCATTTTTTTTTAATATGGCAAAATACTCAATCAAATTTAAGGAGGTATATCGGGGTCCAAGGGAAGTGAGGAGCTCAGGGGGAGTCCTATGCTTATGGTGCTAAAACCCGCTGCCAATTTGAAAAAATTAAATTCTATTGAAATTATTTGCGATAAACATTATTTATATAGCAAAGAAATCTACTCATATGCACATAGCATACACATTGACTAATTAACAACAAAAAAATATATTTAAGTAGTTTTAAATTATATTTAATGAACGCATAGAGACTATGCAGATGTGGCAACAGCGCTAATAATTGACTAGCAGTTGTACACACTGCGAACCTACAGACCTCGAATATCGGAGATATTGCGCGTCAAATTCGGGTAAAGATGCGTACCCGTTCAAAAATGTATTGTGTGTAAACTATGTATAATATAATTATTATATATAGCAAATATATCGTATTACCCTCGGGAAGATTTGTACCCTTTATTTAAAATCCGTAAATCATGCGAACTGGTAAAACAACGAGAATTATGTTATTTTAGTTCGAAAGAAATGAAATGACACTCGCGCCCATCTCTCGTACAAGTCAAAGACATTGTTGGATGCAGTTTTGAAGGTTCCGTGATAAAAATTACATTATTACTCACTGTTCGTGTTTTTAATCTCTATTTCAGTAATGTTACAAAAGTTTTGCAACTATAACTAATTTTTTGGATATAAAGTTTGCCGAGAAATATTTATGATCCTTTGTTATTCCGTACAAATGCTTTTATCTCAAGTATTACTAATTATATTAATCAAGTAAATAAAACTTTATGTAACCCTAAATATTGCTGGGTAATGATTACGATGTTTAAGCGAATTAATTCCTACATCGCTATTCTTTGTTTTATTTCGAAACGTCTCAATTATTATTTATCTAAAAATTCCAAATATTAATAGCGTTAAGGATAAATCGGTGTGTTTATGATAATAGGAATATTGAACTTCGGACTACTTTTATTGACAGCCTTAGTCGCTTCCATTAACTAACCACAACGACGCGCGTTCAAAATGTAAATTTTATAATCTCCTTGTCTATTAAGATAAAAATTCAGGAATATTTAATTTTTTCACGATCATAATCGCCCGGCTGTAATACGTGCATAGATACATGGAAGACTTTTTATGACTATACTTTCGGCTCGATATTACTATATTATTATGCCCACGACCTGCTACCGTCTTTGATTCTCTTAAATGTCATTTTACTTAGCTCTAATGAAACATTAGCTTGTTTCCGACCTATGGAATGTCATAACCGTGCTTTTAGCCAAAACTGATAGCGGTGTTTGGACATATCTTCCTTACCATTACAGACAATCTCTATTTAAGTATGTGTGAAAGAATGTTACGGTGTCTAAAACAAGATATGAATAAGGTCCGACACTATTTGTAGCTTTTCACGAAGTGCTTCCACTTATCAGTAATAATGAAACGATTTTGCAGCAGGTGCGACCTTAGTTTGACACTTTTTTACATTTAGGAATAAATCTGGAAGGATTGAATTGACTTTTTTCATATTTTCAGTTGAAGATAAAAAAGAAATAGAACTCCTTAAATTTTGGAGACTCGACACTCCTTGTTAAGTACTAAACATGGATTCGACGTTATTTAATAATCTTTCGTGAGAAGTGCTTTTAATAACTATATTTGCGTCTAGCTTTTAACCGTATGAAATTGCGGAGAAGCCTACTCGTGTTAATTTTACGGGCGAATCAAATGCAGTACATTTTTATAACATATTTCACAGAGCAATTATCTGTGACTGAGGCACTAAAATATTCCTCTTTCGAAACGCAACACCTTGGAAACTATACTTAAAATAATTATTTCATCATTTTAACGAGATGATAAATAGCAGCTATTAATTTTTTATCTATTAGGTAACTTAATTAAATTTTCTGACAAGCAACAATTAAAAATACATTTCCCCGGGTACGCTGCTATGCGGTGGAATTTAAAAAAATCGAAATTAATTATCATTCGCTATCGCCAGATTTAATGGAAGAAACGGATGGATTGGTAGACAGCCTATTTTTAATTATTCGGATGTAGAACTCGGTACCCGTGACACGAAGCTAACTAGAGACCAAGCAAATTAAATTTTTACTCGAAAAAAGTCCTATCCGCGAGATTATTGTAAAATTGTCTAAAGGAACATAATACAAGACATCTCTCATCTCGTGAGTCAAAAACTTTTATTAGCTAACTTTTCTATTTAAACAAATAAGTGAGGAAAACAGTTTTTTCACTTTGCAGGGAAAACCATCAATTTTAGCGAAAAGTGACTCTCAGACAGCTTATAGGGAGTAAAATTATCTACAAAATGAGACTGGTTAAATTAAAATCGGTTAATAAACAAAAAAGTTATTGCAAAAA